>NW_028227259.1:106402716-106565216 GCF_978045245.1 Mus caroli | reverse complement strand
GGTAGGCCATGTTAAAACATAACTCAGTGCAGATAGTCTACATTTATGCAAGAGACACCTTCACTGTGAACAATGTGAAATGTAAATTCCACTTCTTTGTGCCTGTCACATGCAGTCCTTTAAGCCATATGGTCTTATTTGTTTCTCTTCACTCTTTAATCTTTTAAAAGTGATTTACTAATACCCTGAGTTTTTTCTTAGTGTTGTTTTATTCTGTTTTTTTTACAATTTCTGTCTACGTGGCCATATGATTTAGTTACAGCTTTCTGTATAATAGTTTTCTATGGCCTTTTCCCTCAGTCATTTCCCCAAAGATTTAATACTGCCCAGTTTTCCTCTTAGAAGAAACACGTTCAGCCGGGCGTGCTGGTGCACGCCTTTAATCCCAGCACTTGCGAGGCAGAGGCAGGCAGATTTCTGAGTTCAAGGCCAGCCTGGTCTACAGAGTGAGTTCCAGGACAGCCAGGACAAAAAGAAGAAACACATTCTTTTTTTGTATACCTTATGAGTTATTGATGTACACTATACTATGTAACTATATAAAACACAGTATATAATGTAAAATAATTTAGCAAGTTGTAAAAAAAGAAATTAAGAATAATTTGTGTAAATTTTCAGGGTTTTTTTTTTTTGTTTTTTTGTTTTTTTTTAGGAGAGTTTGTTTAAAACATTCTTTGACAGCTCAGTATTTAGACATCACCACGGGCTAAGAGGAACCAAGGGATGGAAAAGCCAGGAATGAACTATGAGTTATACACACAGAAGAAGACCAAGTCCTCTTCTGGTCAAAAGAGCAGCCTGGAAACCTCACATGTTACAAGATGAAGTCACAATTGTTAAGAGTGTGGCAATTGGGAAAGCAGGGGTGGGGGTTTCTGCTAAGGACTCTGCTCACAATGCCAAAGCAAAACCAATGGAAAGGAACAAAACAGAAATATGGAAGAAAGCATTGCCAGAGTCAAAAACAGACCGACCAGGAGCCTGGAGTGAGTGTGCACCCGGACACAAGGAGGCATTTAGCTGCGGTAGGATAGAGACCTGGGGATCGGGTATAAAATCTGATGAAATCTAACAACTGGAGAGTATCTTTAGGGAAAGTCACTAAAACGGCTCAAGCTGAGAAGGCAATGTAAGAATCCATCCAAAGGGAGAGAAGGAGGAAGCGGGAACCTGGCCGTTAGTTACTCTCTGAAGTGGAAATGGAAATGGAACTAAATAGAGTCAAGGAAATAAATGGGTGTGCTAAGATTTATATGTATAGCTTTAATACTAAGATTTATCTACTATAGCTTTAGGGGGAGATTTACAATTTTCAAAGCCCTCTCTTTTCTAAGGGAATATTTATCAGAAGTGTTTTGCTTGAGATAGTTCAGAATCTCTTTTCATTTCAAAGGAGCTTACCATTGTTAAGCCGCTAAAATGAAATTTAATGGATATAAAATGAGTATATAAAACAATCCATGTGATTTCCTGAAAGTATTTATAACAAAGCCTATCTGTATATATGAGCAATAATAGTTTTTAAATAATGCTATCAATTTTTGACTATTTCCTTGTCATGAAATCTAAACATATCATTTTTTTATTCCTTATATATGTTTATCTACATTTTAGAGGATGTTTTAAAGAAAACAATAATTATGTATCAACAAACAAAAAAATGTTAAGCTTGACTACTTTATTGCCTGGTTTCTCTGCTGATGACTGAAATCATATTTGAAATGTTTTCATAGGTCTAAGTAAGTGATCTGCATATATTTAGTGTTTTCTGTATGAGTTTCATCAATACCTATTGTCAAGTGTCACACACCCAGTAGTTGACCTAGGAGTTTGTTACTAAAGTGTCATAATGAGAGGCCCAAACTACTCCATTTTGGAACCATCCTCCATCTGAAAGGAAAAAGCCAAAAGCCTGAGAACTTGACCTGCAACAGAACCCAAGCTGGACCCAAGTACCAGGATGGACCCCAAGGCTTGTTCTTAGCCAGAGTTACTCCCTAGATACTTCCTAGCAACAGTTAATTAAAGATTAGTCTGATTGTTTCAGATGTACTTTCAAACCTTTCATGATTGTCTACAGCCTTGCTTCAGAGCACCCAGGCAAACAATAGTTACTCAATGACATACTTGCCAGACTAAACTCCCCTCCTACCACTTCCTATGTCTACAGAGACAAAATTTTCTGTACTGTGAAGCTCAAGGCACAGAAACTGATAGCACAAAAGAGAACAAAGAATTTGGCATCCCATGTGGAGATATTCATTTTTTTATCAATTTATTTTTTTAAAAAAGTTTGTCTAAATGGTCAGCTGAATCTATAATTATTCAGTCACAGTTCTAATTTATACTGTTCCTTCAGAAAAGTGACTGTACTGTGGGCTTATTTCATAAGCACCTTTGTCAGTGACTTCAACAGGCATAATTGCCTTATCCTGGGACTTCAGATATGTGACAGATATCACACTGCTCTTCCCTACTATGCCTGTGACAAATGTCACCAATGAGTTTGAGCACTTTTTCCCTCTGAACATAATGATGGCCTTTAAAACCCACGAAGATTAACTGAGACTCTTCTACAATCAATCCTATAATTGGCTGGTGAGGCAAAACCTATTTGCCATTTTTGCAAAGGACTTAGACTTCAAAACCCTCAGATGATTCCTAAGTGTGGTATTGAGGAAGAATGACCATTTGCTAGCCCCCTGCATTGCTCAAGGTAATTAATCCCCATGGCAGAGCCAACATCTCCTTGGCTTTGCACTACAAGCATCTGTTTGCTTTTAACTTCACTGACCCAAAGGGCTAGGGCTCCACCCTATGCAGATAAGAAAATCAGGCTTTGGTTCATTTGTTTTATTATTATTTTAGTTTCTTGATTTAGTTGCCTCTGAACGTGAACTGAACAACTTCTGAGTGATAAAACACAGCACCAAACACTTCATCATATTTGGAATTTTGAATTTATGACCAATATCTGTAAACACTGCTAAATGTGTATGAAACATCCACTGTTGTACATGTATAATTAAGCTAATGATACTCAAATGATTTTATTTATAATTTTATCAAAGTTTTGATATGATACACAGCCCTATTTTTGTTGTATTTTTGTTTTTCACGTGAATCCTAAAGTCTTGGGTAGATCTTCTTTACCAATCTACATTTGAGCCCTAAGAAAGCTGCATAATCTCTAGACCAAGTTGGTTTTCAGTTAGAACATGGGATCTAGTTTGGTATTCTGTTTATAGAATTAACTCAACCTGTCAATCAGTAAGCACGCAGACTTCTGGAGAGCCCAAACAACCATTTTCAATGTTTCCCATTGGAGACATCCAAGATAGTACCCAATGGGAGTGGATCCCAGGGTAAGACGAGCCCCACAGGTTTGTTGTATAGATTGTTAGAAATTAATAGATATTAAAACACACACACAATACTGTGTGTGCTAGTCAGTGAAATAAGACATGTTCAAGCTGGATGGGTGAAATGTACATTCTAGAATCCTGAATAACATAGGCCCTTCTGACTTGGGTGTGGCTCGATATCTAGCATCCGGAATGGGACCTAGAGAGAAAGTGATTCGACTGTTTTCCAGCCTTAAACCATTGAAGAGTTGGGTGTGGCGATAGGGAAGAGTGACCTGATAAAAATTGCTGGACACAGACAGTGAGCAATGATTTCGACAGTGTATGCTGCAGGAAGAGAGGGCCAGGAGGTGGCCAAAAGGTTGAGGATGGCCACAAGATGCTGTGTGGCTACTAACAAGAGGAGGAAACCAGCTGCTGAAACCATACTTTGTAATACCAGGGCCTAGAGAACAATATTTTTAAACTTGAAAACATTGCTGACTTTTTGTTGTTGTTGTTGCAGTGAGAAAAATCTTATAAAGACTCCAATATTAAGAGGTCCCATGAGATAAAATAATTTCCAACTGCATAGCACAGAAGACTAGCAGGAGGAAAATATATTAATTTAAAAACAAAATTTAGTCAGTTTCCATATTGCATCATGATAACAATTTATTGTAGATTCTGAAAATCAATTAGGGAAAGAAACTATTCCCAAAGAAACAAAGAAAATCTTACAAATGCTTGAAAACACTCAAGTTCTTGATAAAATATGTACATAATTTTAAAATTATGTTTTATTTGTTTTCAAAGGATCTTTCCCCAAATTGACATTCATGCCAAATTGTGTTTCTACAATATACAACCATCCCACTGCCATTAATATGAGGACAAAAAAAAAAGATAAAAGACCATTTAGCCGTAGCATGGCGCCTTCATGAATAACCAGAAAGCAGGGTGTAGTTGCAGATACACAAGTTCACAGTCCTTACAACTAGAAACTGAGCCCACATGACAGGCTTAGGGCACAGTTTCTATCTGTAGCCAGCAGGAAGCACCTATTGGTTATAAGTTTATGTATTTTGATTTGTAGATTATTTACATTAAATTTTATTCTATGTAGGAACTGTAGATACAAGCATATAATATAGAGTTAATATACTCAATCAACTGTCCCTGCTAGAATTTTATATATGATTGTCCAGATGCCTCTGGAAATGGGGGAGTGGGTAGATCATGACCATGAGCACCATTCCGATAGCCATCTTCCATATTCAGAGATGTGACCTTAAAGGTCTGAAGGATGGGATTCAGAATACGTAATTACAAGTAATAATCGGGGCTAAAGGCAAAAATCAATACAGTGTCTCCTGAGATTAAGGAAACCCATATGAATCTTATGAAATAAATCACCTCTGCATCCCAGTGGGGAGTCATCACTCAAAAACACTTTAGAAATAAAACTGTGTAGGATGCAATGATGGAGTGTCCTATGAAGGAGAACCCAAATAAAATGTCCATCATTGACAAATTCACAGGAGTAGACCTAAGTGGTTTGCAATCCATCCCTTGTGTTTATGGAAATGTATTCCTATCCTTATACAAGGATGGTCCAGTGGGGGAGGTAAACACATAATCTTAGTTTATTGTTCGTATATTCCTTTTTTGTTAAAACTAAGTTTTGGTATATTGTAGCAGAAACAGCAGGGCTGCCTCTGTGTAAACTCTGGGGGCCCTGCAGCTATGGAAGCATCTCCTGCAGGAGGACCTAATTAAGGACTGCCTGAGTAACCAAGGACTGCTCTGCTGTTTAGAAGAGATGCTTTCTTGGGACCAATGGGGGCTCAGGCAGAGGGTATTAAAGGAGTTTGTAGCAGTGTTCAGATGAGCTTGCTGCATCGTTTCTCACCGGCTCCCAGAGTCTGTGTCACTGACTGGGCCACCTCACCCTCAGCCCCAAAGAGCAGGTAGGGTCCGATGGAGAGCTGTCTGGGGCACAGGCAACAGTATATAATCAGTCTGATCTTTATCCCACTAAATAGGACAGGCCCTGTCCCTGCTGAGCACACCGCCCATGACACCCTGAAGTTCAGGTCCTCCTGACTCACCCTCCCAATGGCAGGCATGTCCCAACATATCCCACAGAGATCAGCAGACTGAAATAGCAAATACTGTCCCTCCACCCAGCGTCTCAGCATCTCCCTTTCATTCAGGAAACATCTGATCTCTTTGCACACAATCCACAGATAAGATGAGGGTATTCTCAGGTTTCAAACCCGGAGCCTCAGAGAAACAGCAGAGCAAGTGGAAACCCAGTGAATTAGCTACAGTCTTTGTTATTTTTTACGGAATTTATTCTTTGGCAGTTTCATACATGTTTCAAGTGCATCCTGATCTCTGACACCCCTCCTCCTGCCTTATACCTTCATTGTATGCCTGTTACCCGCTCCTCTGTAAAGTCCCCACACACACACTCATCTCTTTTGTGTAGTTTTTTGTGATCCACTTTGTTAAACTAGAGCCACCTTTGGGACCACAATTTTGGAGTTACCCATTACACCACATGCTCTCTTTCGTAGGCACAGAACTGAAGACAATTCTGCCTGCCCTCTGGAACAAGGTTCTCAACCTTCCTGATGCTACAGCCCCTTAATACAGTTCCTTATGACGTGCTGATCTCCAACCATAACATTATTGTTGCTGTCTCATGATGGCAATTTCTTTACTGTTAAGAATCCTAATGCAAATATCTAATATGCAGGATGTCTGATGTGTTCGACACCCCCCCCCCAAAAAAAGGGATTGCAACCCACAGATTAAGAACCACTGCTCTAGAATCCACGTGTCACTCATAGATCCAAATAGAAATTCTCCATGACCCAGAGAGGGTTAAGTGAGTAGGCAGAAATGGAAGGGGTGGAAACAGTTGAGGTGGGAAAGAGGTTTACAAAGCTTACCCTGAGGTTATCAGACCTTCAGTGTCAATGCTGGAAAACGTTATGACAGTGGCCTCCAACAGAGCTTCAGGTAAATCACCTGAGTGAGTCTACAACAAGCCTAGTAGTGACATCAAGAAACAGCATGTCACGCTCATGGTGACAGTCATTGGCTGTATAACTCTAGACGGTTATTCTATGAATAGATTTCTATGAATTGTAGTCCCTAGGCAGTGCCACTGTGTGGGGAAGTTTTGGAGGCTATGTACGGCAAATAAGTATGGTCCTGGCTGTTGCCTAACTGCATATCTCTCACACAGAGCGCTTGTTGGGAGTCAGGGTATCTGTGTATCCAATTAGCATCTGATGAACTGCTGTTGGCAGCAGCCTGGTACATTTCACCACTGGCCACCCAGCAGGCTGAAATTTTACCTCACCTCCCTCCCAACATGCAAAGACAAAGATACACTCACAGAATTCTTTAATGCTCTCTTAAGAAGAGCAAGGGAGAAGAAAGGTGTAAGTGGAAGCTTCATCCTAGAGGGTAATAAGATGCCAGGTGAAGTTGTAAGAAAACTTACGGAAAGGTGAAGAAAATTGTTAAGAGTTGTCTGAGTTGAATTTCAGTCAAGATAAAATTTTACACCTCGATAACATTTTACTGTGGAATTTACTAATTATGTCCTTTTCATGTGACAACTATATATTTTAAATGCTTTAGAAAAGACTCATGGAGGCTAGTAGACTATTAAATAAGAGAATGTAACTCTCTTATTTAATAAGAGAATGTAAGAGAACAGCAGCTCTGGAGGCAGGCTCTCTGGCTGCACTCGCTGTTGTTCCTAACGGTTCCCAAAGCTTGAGCAAGTGTCTGATCTTCTGTTTGTCAGCTGCATCTCTGGGAACTGTAGTGACACTGAGAAATAAAAAGACAAGCCAGACTTCTAAAGATGAACAGAGCTAGACGTGAGGTGAAAATCTCAAGGAGATAAATGATGTGTGCCACAGTTCTAGGGGGTTGTTATTCACAAAGTTCAAAAAATCAGTCTCTCCTAGGGTTCAGCCATGAAGCACAGCAGCCTTGGGAATCTCATGACCATGAGTATACTTTCCACCACATTTCAGAAAAATGGTTTTGTGGACATGAACAAAAGCAATTGTGTATACAAAAAAAATCAGAAGAACATTTATATGTGTGTGTATGTATGTATGAATATATGCATATATGAATATATGTATGTATATATACATATATGTAAATATATATATATATATATATATATATATATGTGTGTGTGTGTGTGTGTATGAAAAGTGTATAGAGAATCAGCAACCTGTCATGGAACTTCATGAGACACAGATGAGTTAAGAGAAAAAGGGGGAAGGCAGAAAAATGGAGTAAATGAGAAATAGTCCCTGACATGATAGGAAGTATAAGTCTATGGATTCAATGATCTCTAACATCACACACATGCACATTCACACATGCACACACACTCATACACACACTCACATACCTACATGCACACACGCTTTTGTACATACATTCACGCACACACACATGCACACACATGCACGTACACACATACACACACTCATACACTAGATGGGGGAGGGTGGCTCAGTGAGCAGACAAGTGATAAAACTCCGCACTAGAGCATCAAATCCAGTAGAAGAGTTTCATGACTTTAGCAAACCTGGAGGATCCTGTCCACCATCAAATCACTTACATAAGAAAGAATAAGGTGCTGGTGTTCTTCAAATAGAACATCATGAAGTCACAGTAGAACAACTGCATAGAGGTAAAACTACCAAAACCCATGAAACAAGGAAATACTGCTGAAATAAGTTAAAAACATGCTAAGTAATGGGATTCAGTGTTCACATCAATTCCCTCCAGTTGACAGAACTCCACTGAAAAGTACTGCAAACCCTTGAGAAGAAGCTGATGAGCCGGGCAGTGGTGGTTCACACCTTTAATCCCAGCACTTGGAAGGCAGAGGCAGGCAGATTTCTTAGTTCGAGGCCAGCCTGGTCTACAGAGTGAGTTCCAGGCCAGCCAGGGCTACACAGAGAAACCCTGAATCAAAAAGAAGAAGAAGGAGGAGGAGGAAGGAAGGAAGGAAGAAGGAGGAGGAAGAGGAGGAGGAAGGAAGGAAGAAGGAGGAGGAGGAGGAAGGAAGGAAGGAGGAGGAGGAGGAGAAGGAAGGAAGGAAGAAGGAGAAGGAGGAGGAGGAGGGGGAGGAAGGAAGGAAGGAAGAAGGAGGAGGAGGAGGAAGGAAGGAAGGAGGAGGAGGAAGGAAGGAAGGAGGAGGAGGAGGAAGGAAGGAAGAAGGAGGAGGAGGGGGAAGAAGAAGAAGAAGAAGAAGAAGAAGAAGAAGAAGAAGAAGAAGAAGAAGAAGAAGAAGAAGAAGAAGAAGAAGAAGAAGAAGAAGAAGAAGAAGAAGCAACTGATGAACTGACTGTAAAGCTCATGTGCAAATACAAGGCATGTAAAATGGTCAGGGCAATTCTGAGAGGAAAATGAAGCTGGAGGACTTAGATTTGGTGCTTGCAGCCCTATCTGTGAAAGATGGTGGTAAGGGCCCCAGGGAGGTGGCTCAGTGGCTGAAGGTGCTCATTACCAAGTCTCACCCCCTGCTTTTCCCTGAAGCCATGTCCTGATAGGAGAGAGCTCTCACAGTTCCCCTCTGACTTCCACTAGCACACTGTAGCACATAAACATATACAAACACACGCATATATGTACACACATATGAAAACACACATGTACACATATAAATACACACATGTGAAAACAACATAATCATATATGAACACACACATGTGAAAACACAAATAAACATACATGAACACATACATGTACACTCATGTGAAAACATACATATACACATACAAGCACATACACATACATGCACACATATATGAAAACAAACACACATGTACACATACAAGCACACATATAAGCACACACGTGTGAAAACACACATGCACACATACAAACACACATACATGTGCACACAGATAGTCGCACATACATACATATACAGGCACACACATAAAGTAATTTAAAAAAAAATAGCAAAAAGAGGAGAACTAGCACTTTGTACTATGGCTCATGCCAGGAGAAAACAAACTTTAATATACCATAAACATAAATTTAACCTCCGGAATTAGAAACATTCTATTGGAAGCATAGGAGACAATATTTATGACTTTGTAAAGACATTTTAAACATGACACAAGTAACACAATGTATAATTCTTTAATTTATAAACTGCTTCTAATTCCAATTTGTAAAATGGAATTTAAAATGTCTGCTCTTTCAAATACTGTCTGGAAAAAGAAAGCACGGAAAACTGGAAGAAGTGTTGCCTGTTCACTGAAGACACTGAAGACAAGTCTATTATATGTAAAGAACTCTTAGGACACAATAATCCTGAAAATTCTCTGAAAGCAGAGGGATAGATAGTTCAACCATGGGGTGACTCACTAAGACAGTTACAACAAGCACAAGAAAGAACATGAAAATTAGTTATCCATTGAGAAATGTGGATTTAAAACAAAAAGCACTAAACTCCTATTGAAACAACCAAAATTTTAAAACTGGCTAGGGTTAACAAGCTATTATTCAAAAGGAATCCTCATATGCTGTTGCTGAGGGTGGAAATGGCACAACCACCTCAAAAGAGATTTGGTGATGTCTTAATAAACTAAATACGCACTTACCATGTGAGTCCCTCTCCTTATCCATGGTTTTTAACCCAGAAAAAAAGAAAAGCATACATCCAAGGATAAACATGTGAGCTCCTCCCCACTCTGTGTTCAGATCTCCAAACTGGAGCTAACACGTTTCTCTCAGCAAGCCCATGAAAAAGCAACTGCTCTCCACCCATACAATGGATTAATATTCAAAAGAACGCATACTCAGTTACAGTCCCTCATGGTGGCTTAGGGAGAGAAGGCAGCAAAAAAAATTCCACTATTCTTTGTCCTCATGACAGAGAAGCTCAGTCACCTCCCACAGACATGGCAACTGTGAAGGAGACACATCGCACACTCATCCTGAATAGCCTAGGTGCTCGGATAGCAAAATAAGAGAATGATAGCGAGCCTTCAGGAGGTAAAGAAGGACTATCCTCGCTTCGTGTATTAGCTACCTGAATATTAAGCGCACGCTAGGGGCTCTGTTCTGTCTCTCATCTGACCGCTGTAATGGAGTCCTCCTAAGCATCTGAGGTCACAGAGGGTGACAGCGATTTACATATTGCATTGAGCATGTGGCTGAAGAAGGACCAGGAAACACTGTTTTTATTCTCAGGTGCTCCAAAGATGCAGGTTGGAAGAGGAAAATGCATTCAATGTATCCAAGAGGGAAGTATAGGCTATAGGACAACTGGGGAGCACTTATTTAAAATAAGTACATAACTTGGAAAGAAACACAGAATACTACAACAAAGGCCTGTAGGAAATAGATATGGTGATGGAGGATGATGGAGAAAGAATTATTTTTAATATAGCTTTTAAACATATTCTTGAGAGTGATCGTGTCCACAAGCCATTTCTAAGAGAAAACAAAACAGTAACATTCTGATAGGTGATTGTAGTGCTGCCAGGGAGACTGCTTGCCTCAGGTTAGTCCTGAGAGATGGATCTAGTGCTAAGGCTTTGTGCTTCAGGGAAGAATCATTATTTTTTTTAAAAAAATATGCTTTTTTTTCAGCATTGCTTATGCGAGTTGTATTTGACGTATTAACTGCTGCAGCTCTTGAGGAGATGTTTAGGAAGCCAGTGGCTGGCCAGTCTGCTATTAGAAATGGAAATGTGATATCAATTATTGGTGCTGACAAGATACCACATAGCTGTGAAAATACAAGTTCAACCTGATCTATTTCTTGTTCATACATCATGTGAGGCTGATCCTCTTCCTTTTAGATGCTACAGCAAGTCTGTGCTCACTTGGCATCTTTTGAAACATTTATAAGCACAGCATGAATGCGAACTGCATTTCCCAGAGAAAGACGATGTGCGGTTATCCCTCCTCAGATGTGTCATGGCAAGGTGTCTTCCTTCATCATGTAGTGTCTTTGCATCTGGTTCTAAAAGCTTCTGAAATGTTATAAGGCCTCCATTAGCAGATCAAATAGCTCTTACTTGCAGTTGTATAACGATGCCAGGAGAAGAATGGAATAAACATTCTTTGTGCCTATACTTTGTCTCTTGGTATATTTTACTTAGGATCAGGGCATGGTGTATATTTAAGAAAACTTACTAGGCTTTTCAGTTCACCTTAGTGCTCAAAACACAGGAAAAGCTGGGTCAGGGCCAAGCTGGGTCATTTCATGCAAATAAAAAGAAGGATCACAAAAGATGCGAAAATTGTTCTTTACAAACTTGTGAACTTCATGGTTCACTATAATAGTTGTACCGTCTTTGTAATAATACTGCTACCTGTCTTACATGATATAGCAGTACCTCCCCATACACTGCTCAAGAGACTCTCACAACAAACTGACATGGCCAGCATCACTGTGATAGATCACACTGTAATAGATCTGTAAATTGAGTCCTTATCAACAAATAGCTCTGTAATTTGAAACAAGAAACAGGGTCTCTATGGAGCTCAGCTTTCTCACATTTAAGGATGAAAATTTATGTAAATCCTAAATGTATGGTTTAAGTAAACGCCAGGCTCTAGTTAAGGGGAGTTAAGGAATGCTCTTCAGGGTTATAAGCAGCTATCTCTTGGTCAGTACTTTTAAAGAGGAAGAAATGACAGTCAATCCACTGTTTATACTGATGCTCCAACCTTATAGAATGATTGACAACTTAGTTTAGTGGATCACCAGTAGATCTAGAATGTTCTATAGATGTGTACTTGGGATAACTATGTATGTATTAGCTTGGGTCTTGTACTTTCTACTGTTGGCAACACAACTCCAATCATCAAACTTGTTACTCACCACGTAGTCTCCTGTATAGTGACTCTATACAGTGCATTCTGTGGTTTTATCTGTTTGAAAACTATTGGACAAGTCAAGTAGGGCAGTCTATAACCCCAGTACTAAAACATCTGGGCCAGGAGGATCATTCTAATTCATGAATATCCTGGATATACACAGTAAGACACTAGGTCAATACATCAGTCAATCAAACAATCAAACAAACAAACAAAAGCATGTGTTTTAAACTATGAATTACCCAAACTACAGCAGAGCAGATGAGGCATGATCACAGGAGCCGTTTACCAAATCACGCTGGAAAGTGGCACACTGATCCTTTAGATATTTTTGTGTCTTAGTTGAAAAGGAAGATCTAAAGGGATTAACTGACAGCAAGAAAAGTTGGTTTATAACGATTTTCTGCCAGTCAGTTCCACAAGAGCACACTGATGGTCAGAATCGAAGAATCTCCCACTGGGGAGGAGGCAGAAATATCATGAGCCCTACACATTTGGTAAATCTTGTCATTCCTCATTGTGATGGTTTCTATATGCTCGGCCCAGGGAATGGCACTATTTGGAGGTGTGGCCTGTTGGAATGGGTGTGTTGCTGTGAGTGTGGGCTTTAAGACCCTCATCCTAGCTGCCTGGAAGTCAGTCTTCTGCTAGCAGCCTTCAGGTGAAGATGTAGAACCCTCAGCTCTTCCTGCACTATGCCTGCCTCCCTTGATGATAATGGACTAAACCTCTGAACCTGTAAGCCAGCCCCAATTAAATGTTGTCCTTATAAGAGTTGCCTTGGTCATGGTGTCTGGTCACAGCAGTAAAACCCTAACTAAAACACTCATTAAACACATTTGGTTTGGTTTGGTTTGGTTTGGTTTGGTTTGGTTTGGTTTGGTTTGGTTTGGTTAACACTGACCACATTTGGAGGACTTTAGATGAGAAAGGCATATTTTCCCCCAAAGAATCCAGTTCTGAGTGGCTGAGGCTGCACTGTCAGACACTTAATCAGATTGACAGTTGAGGGTAGAACCTGAGAGGAGGAACACTAGACAGCAGTTTGGTGAAAGAAATCTTTAGAGACAATGTAGTGCCTGAATTGAGTCTGATGGAGGAGGAGTTAGCTGAGCCGAATGAACTGGCGCTGTGCAGACAGGCAATATGAGGCTCTGGGTGAGAGGCTAATGAGCCACTGGAAAACCCTACCTCTGTAACACTAACCGGAGAGCCTTAGGACATGATCTGATTCCACTGCAGCTTGCTAGGCTGCATCTTAAAATTGCAAATGTGAGCTGCTGAACAAAATGACCGGTGTCACTTGTAATTCAATCTTTATTAATCAAAAATGGTCAGACGGCATATTTCAAAAGCTGCATGAACAATGAACAACCAGCAATAGCCAGTACAGGCTGGGAGATGAGAAGAGTCGGTTCGTGGAAAAGCAAGCTCGGCGGGCATTCAGGAAAGAAAGTCATCCAAATGAAAGAAAAGTATACAAATGAAATCATTAGCAGAACCGAGCAGCTGTGTGCTTAGGGCTCAAAACGAGGAGTGGTGCCCAGAGCGAACTGTTTAAGTGGGAATCTTCACACACATACACCCCAAAATCCAAAAATATATCCACCAGTATTCCCTAATTTGAAAGAGCATTGCTTCCCTTAATGTGAGATTCATTATAGAATAGTGATCCAGTTTTTTTCTTACTCTTTTGTAGTTTCAGTTACCCAGGATTCAGGACATAGTATGTGTTTTTTATACAGGGTACATTTAAATATGGAGCCATCAGCCTTTAAAAGAAATCAGTACAGGCATTTGAATTAATATTTATCCAGCATGAACCTTTGTTACACAGACAAATATACTATTAGAATGAAAAGGAGTTTTTTTTTCATGTTTCAAAGAAATCAGCATTTGCCACTCACAGATGTCTGTCACAAAACCACAAGTATGCTGACATGTAACAACCCCAGCTCCACATGAATATTGGCATATTCTGCCTCACCTACAAATCGAACTCATTAAAAAAGCGATCTGCTTCTAGCCAACTGAATGAATGATGGGCTCCAGCAGTCACCTTGTCATGTTTTATAATGTGTCATGTTACCATGAAAAATTTGTCTTCAATATGCAGGCACACACCATTCACCAACCATGTAAGGGAAAACACTGTCACAGTTTCTAACGCAGCTCTAAATTTATCCCCCAGATATAATTTTCATATCAATAGCCCAGAGCATTGTGAAAATAATTTATATGCACATTGGTCTGAGCTAAAGAACAGATTATAAATGAGATTCTTATAGAAAGGGTAGGCATATGGAGAAAAATTATCCATTGAGCTAAATTCTGGCTACATGTTGGGAACAAGGGGAGGTTAAGTGTTTTAGCTGGGCAGTCTACAGGGCTCAGAGTTTGTCATCCATGGAGTTCAACAAGTCAACTTTGGTCACCAGGTCTGTCTCGAAACAAAATTGCTAATGATAGAAATCATCCGCACCACCAGAAAAAGAAATATTTGTTGATTGAGCCCAAATCAGATAAAAATATCTCCATTTATTCTACTTGTGAGCATTCAGTCCCCTCAGATCCTTGGGTCCTGATTCCATGAATGGGCGTCTAAACAAGATCATGGCATCTCTTTTCTTTCTAAGGCCACCCAGCATCTGATGTGCCCTTTCCAGTTAGTAGGTGGTCCCTAAAATCATGAGTGGTCTGTTGCTGAAACATTTCTCATTTCACAGAGAACATATAACCACCTCAAGAAGAGTCAGGTGTTGGCGGGAGTCCAGTTTACTCAAGAAAGAGCTTTCAGCCTTTGCTCACAGTGTTAGAACTTGGCATTGATTCTCTGGTGTCTCTGCTAAATAAGTCGCAGAGTAAAGGCACTGTTGGGGCAGGGGGTGCTTACCTGCCTTTCCCAGGCTATTTGAGAGTTACCCCGAAGGCCCAGGTGTGGCTTTTCTCAAACATATGTTTAGTGCCTGAACTGTGACAGACCTGGGATCTGAGTTCTTCATAGTAGTGGTTTGCTCTAGGTGCTCTTGGTTCTCATTGGAAGGAAGTATTTGTGATTGGAAGCTTTGCCCAAGTGTTAGAATGCAGTCCCCACTTTCATCTCCTCCTTGCTTCACAGGGCCATCTCCCAACTACAGCACATACACACAACCAGTCTTCAGCCATTCCCCATTCTCTCAACATTGTCTACATTTATTTATAATGGAGGGTCGTTGCTGAAATGCAGACACAGACAGAACAACTAATAGTTCCGGAAGGATGTCTTGAAAGAATGGTTTCTAATCAGGTCTGGACATCATCAGGCTAGGAAATCCCAAGAGACGGGAAACACAGTGAGCCAGCTCAGTGTCTCAACCACATTTTACTGCATGCCATGGAGCGAGGAGGGGCAAGTTATGTCTTCTAGGTTCGTGGATAAAGAGAAACTTCTACTCTAAGGAGACCAAGGCAGCTGCAGTCCAGAGAGTGAAAGGAACTTTGAGCAGAGAGAACTAAGGTTTGAGGAAAAGCACCCTTAAGTCTTTACCCAAATGTTGATCAGAGCCTAAATGTGACAAAGCAACTCAAGACAAAGAAGAAATAATTCAAAAGGTCACAGAGGGAATATTTATGTAGCTGCCAATTAAACTACCGAAGTTCAAATTTCAAAAGACATTAGTAATCACAATCAGATCTTTTGAGTTTTGCCATTGTTGTGTGAATCAAAATATATCCCTGGACTGTGTGGTTATATTTCCAGTTAACAGTGCTCAAGAGCAAGCCTCAGAATGACTAGTGTCTGGCCTGCTTAATTATTCACCATAACAAATCTGGCAGCAGTTTTAGAAATACTAGCATTTATATCACCCTATACAGTCAAGGGCATAGTGGTTTACAAGTTTAGAAAAATTTAGAAATAGCAGGATATGGTACACATTCCTTTAAGCCTAAGAAAACAGAGGAAGGTAGAACTCCATGAGTTCAAGGCCAGTCTAGTTTACATAGAGAGTTTCAAGCCAGCCAGGGATGGATGGATGGACGGACAGACAAACAAACAAAAAAATAAACCCACTTCACTCCTAATGATTAAGGGGGCAGTCAATTACTTGGCAGTGACCTAGAAATTACTTGATAGAATGAGTAGAAAATGATGTTGAAATGGTTGCTGCGAGCACACTCCAGATGTGCAAAAGATAATAAAAGAATTGAAGTACAAATCAGAGATATGAATGATTCAAAAGTGTACTCAGACTGTTAGTAACTAAAAACTACATAGTGGATGGGTAGGGGAGTTGGGGGGAGGGTATGGGGGACTTTTGGGATAGCATTGGAAATGTAAATGAGGAAAATACCTAATTAAAAAGTATAAAAAAAAGAAATCTGAAATATTACAAGTATACCTAATTAAAAAGTATAAAAAAAAGAAATCTGAAATATTACAAGTATGAATTATTTACAAAATAAAAGTCAGCTATCTCAAAAGACATTAAGATTAATTTTATAATTTCTCTGTGATAAGCAATAATTTTCTGAAAAGTGTAGATACTATGAAAACACACCTATCTCACTGGCAGCCACACAAAACTAAACACATATATCACACATGATCCTTAACAATGGCAAAAATGACTGTTAATTTACTACATACTGCACTGCTTTTTATAAACATGTTTTAGAGTAATTTCCTTTAGCCCACATAAAATGTTTAGTGTAAAATGATAGCTTCGTTTTAACAGCACAAGCCATATATAGCTCAGGCTTGCCATGTCTCTTCCATATGTAAGAAGCTATTTTGAGCAGCTGACCTATATATACCTTCTAGGTGTATGTGAGCTCACTCTGATGTTCACAGGAAGCAATGCTAACACCCCTCACTGAGTGATATGTGACTACAGAAGGATTTCACTTCTGTGATTTTTTTTTTAACTTTCAGTGTTTTAAAGCCAGTGAAAGAGAAGCAAACTCATTATCACAGAGACTAAAGGGGACATTTTCTGGTTCATAGGTGACACTTTCTATCAAGTCTTGAATGCAAAACATCTCTCTGGAAGCCTATCTACAAATGGCCTAGCTCCTAATCATCTCCACATAACTTACCTTCTAAGACCATCACAGTTTTAACAAAGTTCTGATATATTAAGTTGAGGGAACACCTACATCCCATTTACAACTATATTTGGGAAATACAACATGATGTACTGATGTCTGTAGAGCTATTTCTACACAATCCCTAACCCTAAATAACACATCCAACACTTGAAATAGTTAACAGTGTGTGTGTGTGTGTGTGTGTGTGTGTGTGTGTGTGTGTGTTATTTAGCATTGATCTCTTAGTAGGATATAAACAAGTCACCATGCTCTGCCTTAGATTTCCTGTACTTGTTCATCTTGCATAAATGAAAATGTATATACTTTTACCAATGTCCCCCAATTCTCTCTTTCTCCCAATTCTCTCTTCACTTTGACCCTTATAGCCACTTTGTTACTCTCTGCTCCCAAGAGTTCAGTTTTTTGTTTGTTGTTATTTTTAGTTTCTTACACAAATAAAACCACCCAGTATTTGATTTTCAGTGTCTACTTTATGTCATCAATTTCATTAAAAATGAGAAGATTCACCTATTGTTAATGCTAAATAGTAATGAGCTAGTGGGTAGAAAGATAGGTAGACAGACAAGATAGATAGATATTGGATAGAGTATACTTGTTTTCATTCATTCCTGGACAGACACTTGGATTGTTTTAAATCATGGATATTGTTGAATAATGTATAATAAACAGAGAGTACAGGTATCTTAGAAATACTGTTTTAATTTCTTTTGGATATACTCTCAGATGTGACATTGCTGAACCATACAGCAGTTCTGTTTTTAATTTTTAAAAGACTCTCCATGCTGTTTGCCATGATGCTACACCAATTTACATTTCCATTAATTGCATATGAATGTCTTCTTATACTTTATGTTTGTTTGTTTAACTGGGAATTAAACCCAGGGCACACATGCTTTTGCAAATGGCCTACCACTGAGCTGCCACCACAGCCCTCACAGGCACATCTTTAATCAACGATTTTTTGTCTCCTTAGTTAGAAACTTCCTAACAGGAGGTCATCTTCTGGTGGTGGAGTTTTTACGTGGTTATACTGTAATACTTAAGTGAACCATGTGCTATTTTTATCTATGGCTATACAGTGAAATGATTACCTCAGGTAGGTAAATGAATCTATCAGTTTCCATACTTGTGTGTGTGTGCATGTGTGTGTACATACTAATAACAGATAAAACTCTCTTTTAGAAACATTTCAGTATATGATGAGATTAACAGCAGCTCTCATCCTTCACATCTAGACTCACTATGACGTCATTAACCACAGCTCTCATCCTTCACATCTAGACTCACTGTCATTAACCACAGCTCTCATCCTTCACATCTAGACTCACTATGACGTCGTTAACTGCAGCCCTCATCCTTCACATCTAGACTCACATGATGTCATTAACTGTATTGTCATCCTCCACATCTAGACTCACATGATGTCATTAACTGTATTGTCATCCTCTCATCCTCTACATCTAGACTCACACGATGTCATTAACTACAGCTTTCGTCTTTCACATCTAGACTCTCTCCTAGGGATGGTGACTTGTGTTTCTCTGATAAGCCATAATGCTGAATATCTTTCTATGCCCTTGCTGACCACCTATATGGATTCTTGGGAATGTCGTCTGTTCTGGTTTGGGAACATTGTTTAATTGGATTGTTTGAAGCTTTTTTCATATTGAGTTTTTGAGCTGTGTTGTATTTTCAGTATTAACCTCTAATATGTTTTATACGGGGTTTTTGCTCTTCTTTGATTTTCTTTTGATTTAACTGAAAGTTTTCTTTGATTTAACTGAATGTTTCCCTAACTATACGGAAGAGTGTGGTGCAATATCATCTCACCTCCTCATCTTTGTGATTGAAAAATGAACACTCATTGTCAAGGACTTTCTTTTCCCCACCCCACCCCCCTCACATTTCTGTCTTATCTGCAAATCTTTGCTAGGTTTGATTTGTTTTGAATACGTGCTTACATTCATGGATGTGTAGATTCAAGTTCACCATTTTACACTTGGATGACCAGTTGTCTCAGCCTCCATTACTAATGAGATAAAAAGGGATTATCTTCACTTAGGATCCTCATTATCTCTGAGACATCTCTCTAACAACTCCTCTTGCGTTTCTGATTATCTTTCTATGAAACTCGACCTTTGTCTTAACGCGCTCAGCTAAGACCTCATCCCTTCTGTTTCTCTTTCCTAACAGCTAACTTGTTTGGCTCATGTTAGCATTGTTTGCTGGTCTTTTTGGTTTTCTTTTTCTTTTTTTTTTTCTTTTTTCTTTTTTTTACATTTATTTATGCTCTGGTATTTACTACTCCTGTCTTTCCTCTGCCAGCTTTGCCGTTTGTTCTTGGCTTTCTGCTTCCTGAGCTGTGTGATGTTACTCCTTTTGGGTTTTCTCCTGTTTATAATGTGGTGTTCACTAGAAACTTCTCCTAAACTGCTTTTGCTGCAACCTCTGAGATTTTCTTTTTCAGTTTGTTCAGGGAATTGGAGTTGAGGGATCACACCTTCTAAGTGAGTGTTTTACCCGTGAGCTACATTCTCAGCTCACATCTTCTAAGTATTAATGTTGGGGATTTTTTTTTCTTTCAAAATACTTTTAAGATTCCATTTTATGAGAGCTGTGTGTGTGTGTGTGTGCACGCGCGCGCATTGGTTTTCCATGTTATGTTATTGATTTCCGAATTCATCACATTATGGCCAAAAACATAGTATGGTTTTGATCAATTTAAAAGAAAATGTTTGAGGGCTAGAAAGATAGCTCAGCAGTTAAGAGTGCTATCTGCTTTTGCAGAGGTCTTAAGTTCAATTCCCAGCCACCCCATGGTAGTTCACAATCATCTATAATGTGATCGGTGTCTGAAGACAGCTACGGTGTACTCATATACATAAGAGAAATAAATAATTCTTAGAAGGAGGAGGAGGAGGAGGAAGAGGAGGAGGAGGAGGAGGAAGAAAAAGAGGAAAGAGAAGCAGTAGTAGCTGTCTTGTGGCCTAACACATTATATCCCCAGAAGAATGTTGCATCTGTTGAGAGGAATGTGCACTGGACTGCAGGGTGAGCTATCTTTATACATCTGTCATGCTCACTTGTCTATAGACTTGTTCACATTCACTGTTACCAGGAGCTGAGCCCATGGTGCTGGGTTGGCACTAAGGTGAGCCTAGTGTCTTAATCTTCTGGAGTTTACCCACAATATGTGCAGATGAGGTCTACCCTGGTACTGAGCAGGTTCGTAGCATGACTGTACAAGAATTGTCCTAGATATTGTGTTTACAGGCCACTAAGTCTGGATTGGGACTATGAAGGCTGATCTCAAGGTTCACTGGCAGTAGGTATATCATCAGCCTGCTGCTGAGGTTCACGGTCAAAACATTATAGATTTGTTTTGCTTATCTCCTATAAAGTTACTTCTCTCTGTGTGATGTGTTGGGAGGACCAGGGAAGGAATGATACACTAACAGAAACCTGTCCTTGTCCTCTTCAATGTAGCTTTTCTAATTTCTGTGGTCTAGCCAGGCACTGTAATCTCTTACCTGGTTCCTCAGCTCTCAAAATATATTTTTGTGCACTGATGGCCAATAAGGGTTAGATATTAAACAAGCCTGAAAGCTTGCCCATTGAAAGCTCGGTCCGCAGGTCAGCATGCTCACGGGTAGTCTGGGAGGTAGGCAGAAGTAAGCAGTGGCCTCACAGGGCATCGATCCATGCAATAGTTCATAGATCTGAGGGGAGGAGATGTGCTACTAAAGCAAGTTCCTCTGTGTGTCCATTGTGATGTAAACAGCTTTGCCCTGCCGCACGCCCCTTGAGATGATGTTTCTCTTGCATAGTCCTAGATGACAAGACATCATGGAACCTCTAGGATCAGGAGCCAAAATTCACCTTCTCTCCTTGGAATTGATTTCTCTTGGCTTTCTCATAGCAGTGGAAAGCTGACTAACACAATACTTATTTAAATGGATAGTTGCATAGATAAACGAGTCCCCGAATGTCTTAACTTCCCATCTCACTGATGCCCTAATCCTTAACATCCCAAGACTGAACCCAGTATTAAAAGCAGAATACAGAGTATCGGCAATCATTATGGGTGAGATCACAGTAACTGTGTTATAACAGGACAACTCACTCTTCAAAAATACTAAAGGCTCAAACACACAAGAAGGTATTTGTAAATTATGGAAAATATTAGACCCACAAACGGATACATCCTTCTCCAATCATACAAACTCCTGTGGTGACTGATGTGGACACCTCACAATGGCTTCTAATGTCACACTAAATAACTTTGCATTAGTAACTGAGGTAGAGAGGGTCCAGAGGGCACTGGTGGGAGGATTTCAGAAGCCAAATGGAGGCATATCACTCTTTACCACTGAATTCCAAGGCCTCACATGACAGAGCCACTCACTGACAGAGGCTAGGAATCGGTCAGCTGTCACTCAGAGGAAAAGAATTCATGCTGGGGTGATATGTGAGATGCTCAATAGCAAAGACAGGAATAACTCCCTAATCAAATAGTGAAATGCACTATTTCCTTCAGGGGGAGGTCAATTTTATTTAAAACAAAAATTCCCAGTGCTGGAGAGACAGCTCAGCATTTAAGAGCTCTTTTTTTTCCCATTATTTATTTTTTTATTAGATATTTTCTTCATTTACATTTCAAATGCTATCCTGAAAGTCCCCTATACCCTCCCCCAGCCCTGCTTCCCTACCCACCCACTCCTGCTTCCTGGCCCTGGCATTCCCCTGTACTGGGGCATATGATCTTCACAACACCAAGGGCTTCTCCTCCCATTGATGGCCAACTAGACCATCCTCTGCTACATATGCAAGTAGAGATACAGTTCTGGGGGGGGGCGGGTTCTGGTTAGTTCATATTGTTGATCTTCCTATAGGGTTGCAGACCCCTTTAGCTCCTTGGGTACTTTCTCTAGCTCCTTCCTTAGGGGCCCTGTGTTCCATCCAATAGCTAACTGTGAACATCCACTTCTGTATTTGCCAGGCACTGGCATAGCCTCACAAGAGACAGCTATATCAGGGTTCTGTCAGCAAAATCTTGCTGGCATATGCAATACTGTCTGGGTTTGGTGGTTGTATATGGGATGGCTCCCCGAGTGGGGCAGACAGTCTCTTCCATCTCAGCTCCGAACTTTATCTCTGTAACTCCTTCCATGGGTATTTTGTTCCCCATTCTAAGAAGGAACGAAATATCCACACTTTGGTCTTCCTTCTTCTTGAGTTTCATGTGTTTTGCAAATTGTATCTTGGTTATTCTAAGTTTCCTCTTATCAGTGAGTGCATATCATGTGTGTTCTTTTGTGATTGGGTTATCTCACTCCGGATGATATCCTCTGGATCCATCCATTTGCCTAAGAATTTCATAAATTCATTGTTTTTAATTGCTGAGTAGGACTCCATTGTGTAAATGTACCACATTTTCTCTATCTATTCCTCTGTTGAGAGACATCTTGGTTCTTTCCAGCTTCTGGCTATTATAAATAAGGCTGCTATGAACATAGTGGAGCATGTGTCCTTATTACAAGTTAGAACACCTTCTGGGTATATGCCCAGGAGAGGTATTGCAGGATCCTTCTGTAGTACTATGTCCAATTTTCTGAGGAACCGCCAGAGTGGTTGCACTTACTGCTCTTACAGAAAACCCAGGATTTGGTTCTCAGCAGCCACATGGCTCACAACCATCCATAACTGAAGTTCCAGGGAATCTAACACTCTCTTCTGACCTCCTCAGGCACTGAAAGTATATGGTGCACATACATATGTGCAGACAAAACACTCATACACATAAAGTAAAATAAATTAGCCTAAAATGCTTTAAAAATTATTTCCCTCATTTCTAAAATATTAAACTTAAGTATTTTTCATTATTGTACCACACATGAATACTTCAAATGCTTAGGAATGTGCTGGGAGTTGATTTCCATACAGATTCCCTGTGATGTGCATATTAATTTCATTTCATAATAAATTCCTGAGCACTCTTCTCGCATCTGTTTTTCATGAAATTGCAGAGAAAATGAGATATATATATATTTTTTTACTTAGACCTAGGTATATTTAAATTATTTCACTAGTCTGTATTGTCTTCATGTTATTGCTAGCATGTTTAATAAATAAATAAATAAATAAATAAATAAATAAATTGCACATAGACTAACTATATATTTAAGGTTAGTCCAATGACACACCTAATTCTCAAGAGGTAATTGTTTTAAGCTTATTTTACACACTCACTCATGTCTTTGGAAATTGTCTTTATTTTAATTGTATCTTAGTGTAAACAGCATCAAATGTGCTTCATCCACCATCTTACGTGCACAATTTCTCCTGTGTTTGTAAAGAAAGGTTTTTACCAGATACGGAATTCTCAGTGGAGGAGGTTGATTTCCCATTAGCATTTGAAATATGTTATCCTGCTGTCTTTACGGGTACTGGGAAGCAGCGGGTAGCACGACTGAAGATTTTTCTTATCTGTAGACCACTTATGTCTTAATGGCTTTTGCTTTGCTTGTTTTGTTTCAGTTTGTTATAATTTGTCTCAGTTTGGGTCTATCAGGATTTGCTAAGAGTTCTCCATATTTTCTGCATTTGTAACATTAACCATTAGATTTGGAATGCTTTCAGTTACCTCTGTCAGGTTTTCCCTGTCCTGATTCTGTGCCTCTTACAGTGTTTGGCCTCGATGGTGTCACCGAAGTGTCTTAGACTGTTCACTGTTCTTTGGTCCGTTTTCCCCCCCTATTCTTCAGGCTCAGAACAACTGTTCTTGAGTCTGCTCACAACTGCCACCAAGCTCCTTTAGTAAATTATCCAGCTGAGGTACAACGCTGTCTTTACAAGGCTCTCATTTCCATTTTGTTTTGTAGACACATTATTTTCTTGACATTGGTTAGCTATCGGTTGTGTTTTATTTTACATTCTTGATCTATTGAAGATCATGATTTTGTAGTCTCTGAGGAACTGGGCATCCACAGGTCTCCCTTGGTTCAAACTCCCTCAGGTGGGCATTCTGCCAATTATTTTGTTCCCTTGAATCAGCTATGTTTTCCTGTTCCTTCCCTGAGGTCTGAATGAGACAGTGACCGATCCGCAAGTAATTCTTAGAATATTAAAACTTACTCCACTTCTGCCTGTCCTACTCAGAGATCTGGCAACCAGACCGGCCCCTCCTTCATCCCAAGAGTGCACTGGACCAGAAAGGGTCAACAGAGCATTGCTTCCTGTGAAGTGTACATCTGTCTGCCCTGGAGCATTGGCTGCGTTACCTTCCTAGAGGGATGTTTCCCAGTTTGTAGGAGGTTTTACCACTGTTCTGAGAAAGCAAGGACTTGGAGATCGCTTGCTCACCACATTGCCAAGACAGAGCCTCCGGAGTTCATAACACACTCTAAAATTTTTACTTAGTCATCATTATTTAATCACTACTTCATAAAAAATAAGCAAGAGATTAATGTATGTGAAACATTTATAGTGCAGGAGATATACTACCTTCCTTTTAAAGTTCATGACAAAATATAGAAGGCATTTCATACATCATCTGAATCCTCGGGGAGAAAATCACTCACTGTGCTACTGCTAGGTAAATTCTCATGAAAAATGCCTGTAATTTTATAATCAGTTCTTAATAAATCCAATTATGAAATCTCATCACAGTGATATGCCCCCAATATAAACAGCCTACACAACTAACACTCATTTTTTTTCCTCTTTGTTTTACTGAAAGTTCTTGTCTCTGAAAGGTCTGTTCTCCTTCTTCTCATGGGCCACTTTGATCTTTCTGGCCCTTTGAATCACCCACAGGAACTGAAGTCTGAATTTCATCTTACAAACACCTTATATTATCTAGTAAGTTAAGATGTGCTAACTTCAAACATGGAGATTGTTTTCTGAAATCATTTAAAATGTTTTTGCTGGCCATGGCATGACAGATCATATAGTTTAATCATGCCTGATTCTGGTGAGGACAGAAGGGACTGAGTCTGTGTCAGTGAACTAGTCAGCCACGCAACAAACATTACAAGCCCCTTTGTTCATAGGCTTACCGCCTTTTTATTTCTACATTCTTTTAAATCTGTTAACTCAGTTACTCTGATGAAAACTAAATTGAACTATGTGGAATGGTCATTTCCAGGGGCAGCACTAAAACTTTCTTACAAGCAGAATTGCTGATGCAGAGTGCTACTGGACAGTCAATTTTCCACATCTTAACTCTGCATATGAAGATGTCCTCATGAGGCCAGGAGGGGGAAACATAGTGAACACACATCTGGATCAGGGCGGGGAAATATTTTCTACTAAGTATAGACATTTTCCAATATTTTAATAGCAGAACTATAGTAAACTGGTCAAACTGTAAGATGGGGTCATTTCCATTGATATATACATTTATATAGATATAGATATTCACTAGAGAGATAGGGATATTTGTCTGATGCTTCGAAGATAATCTTTCCAATGTAGAATACAGTTGTATAAGTCCTATCCTTTTCTAAAAACACAACATTAGATGATTTACCTAGCAATCCCTCCTGCTTTAGGAAGCTGATAGGCAACTTGTTGCCAAGCAACCATTAATTTCTTTCTTGTTCCAATAAAAATAAACAGGCTACATATTCTTCAATTACAAAAAAAAAAAAAAAAATAGATCCTTGGGTCTCTGAAGAACTGACAGAAATTGTGTCAGAAGGCTCTCTCCAGGATCTCTTTATATATATATATATATATATATATATATATATATATATATATATATACATATATATATATATATATTTTTTTTAATTAGGTATTTTCCTCACTTACATTTCAAATGCTATCCCAAAAGCCCCCCATACCTTCTCCTCTCCAGGATCTCTTAAGCTCACTGTCTGTACTCAGAAAACTAAGACTTCCATTCTTACTCAAGAATGCAGAGGAGAACAGAGGAGGGTAGCTCAGCACCTCACAAACGAGCTATAAAGCCTTCCGGTAGAGCTGCCTCCGTCTTCTCCTCGTTGCTGTGTGTTTCAAAGTCACATAGGAGATATGCCATGCTATTCAGATCACATTGCAGAATGTATGCCAGGGTTTGTGTTCTCACAGACAAATTAAACCCCTTCCCAATAGCTCTCATATTTAAGAAAATTCCTACATTTATTTCTGCATCAAAGGAAATAGACCAAAACCCCAAGTATGACAGAATTTTTTTAAATAACATAAAAAAAATTGTTGCAGTGAAAAGATTTGTTTGCATCATAGCTTTAAGGGTTCAAATGCCCAAGGCAGCTGAGATGAGAAATGTAGAGCAAATCTCTTATAAGAACCACCTGTCAATAAAAAAGTTGATGGCCAATGAGCTGAGGCAGGAAATAGGAGGTGGGACGTTAACAGGAAGAGAGGGGATTCTGGGAAATAGAGATAAATGCAGGGAGATGAGGTGGGAGATGAAGAGATGCTGAGTGGGACACTGAGGAGATGTGAAGGAAGATGAAGGCTGGAACTGAAGGAGAGATAACTAACCAAGTAGTAGACATAGAATACTTTAAATTGGTTAAATAAGTTACGAGCTAGTTGGGGAATGAGCTCATAGCTTATGCATTTAATAATAATTATTTAGTCTCAGAGTCACCTTTCTGGGAGCTGGGGCTGGGAAGGAAAAACAGATATAAAATTATTTTAACCACGAAAGGGTCTGTTTAGCGCACAGTCCACGAGATTCAAAGGCTTGGCATTTGCATTGACTCCACTCATAAGGGTGGCAGATGGCAGCCCAGCATGGCAGGGTCATGGGTAAGAGCAATGTTCAACATCCTTAGTCATCAGGGAAATACAAATCAAAACAACCCTGAGATTCTACCTCACACCAGTCAGAATGGCTAAGATAAAAAACTCAGGTGACAGCAGATGTTGGCGAGGATGTGGAGAAAGAGGAACACTCCTCCATTGCTGATGGGACTGCACCAATCCACTCTAACTGCTGAACAACACCCTTCCATTCCATGGGCCAGGGCCTGGGACTGAAAAAAATAGGGATTGAAATAATCAATCCACATTTATCACCCTCCACTTCCTGATTTCATGTGTCTCCCACTCCTGCCCCCCACGTGGTGGCCGGTATCCCCTCAAACTGGGAGCCTGATATCACCATTCCTACTTAGGTTACTTCTTGTCAGGTATTTTAGTCATAGTTGTGAGAAAAGCAACTAGTATAATATAACTAATTTTCCTTTAGAATATTTTTTAGGAAGAAACTGTGGTGAGTAAATCATTCTTTATCATTTAATCCGACTTGTAAGGAGAAGTTGTGAGCCAGAGAAGACCAGAAAAACCACACATACACATGTATGGTCACACACACACCACATCTCACATATACACACACACACACACATGCATCCATTCACACACATACACACCACATCACACACACACATAAACACACACATACACACAAACACACACACACACACACACACACAGCCTGGATCAATCAGACTGTGCCTTATAAAGCAAATTATAATCTCCCTTTGGGGCCTGTGCTAAACAGAACTTAGAAAAATTGATTTTAAACTCCCTACCTTTTCTTTCCCTCAGATGATGGTCTTTTTATCCAACAAAAACCTGAATCCTTAGTAGACAACTTACATCATTTCATTACTAGCTGTTTGAACTTATAGTCTTCTTTTATTGTTTTTTTTTATTTTTTGTGATTATAATTACAGTCTTAAATAAATAGAATAGTCTAGACAAATTGAAAAGAAGCACTTAATGGGAAAATAGATTGAATACATTTAGGAATCTTAAAATCATTAGGAACCATTAATTCAAGAATAGCATATTTCCTAACTCTAAATAAAGCTACAACCCATATAAAATTAGTGGTTCTTTGTATCACAGTAGGATCTGTGTCTATGCAATAGGATAAATGAGGAAAATTCCAGGGGAGCTGGTGACTTTAAAAATAAATTACACCAGAACCTCTTTCTAAACTGTGGTCTCCCTTATCAGTATTTAAATAACCCACATGAATATTTTATCATGGTGACCATCAGGATGCTACTTGTGAGTTCCTTGTCACATTGAAGTTATACACTGATCATGAATGCTGAATCAGCACTGTAGAACACAGTGTTTCAACCTCGCTATGAAAATCCGCAATCAGCTTTAACAGATACACGTCTGGAAGAGCTTCTTAAGGAGGGTTACAAGAAAAGAGAGTGTCTAGAAAAAATACTACATGAAGCATCTTGGCATTGAGGTGAAACTGTAAGATAAAAAGGGTTTGGTGTTTCTCAAATGACATTTGTAAGATATAAAATTGAGAACCTCTGAACTGGGGAATTGTCTGTGTATATATAGAGACAAAATCCAACATGCCTTAATAATAGTTCAGAAGTACACATTATTACTTAACATAATAAAGGCCATATTTGAAAGCCCTACAGTCAACATGATAGAAAATGGAGAAAGACTCAATTTCTTCTAAATCAGGGCTAAGACAAGATTATCCAGTCTTGAGGCTTGGACAGTAAGGTATGGAAAAGAAACAAACCAGATTCGCATGTAAGAAACCGTGTCACTATGTGTGGGTGATATGACCCTACAGTTAAAAGGCCCTCAATCTTTCACAAAGAAACCCTTCACAGTGATAAACACTTTCAGCAAAGTAACAGAATACAAAATCAATGTGCAGAAATAATTTGCTGTTCTTTAATCAATTCAGTTTGGATATAAAATTAAAGATTCTGCATAGGAAAGACAAATAATAACTGAATAAACAGCCTACAACAAGAGAGAAATTGCTAGTTGTACACTCAAGAGTGAGTTAAAGGTCAAAAGTAAGCCAACAAGCTATTCAGTGAACGAGACAGTAAGATGAACAGAGAGTCCTCAAATGATGACAGACAGAGGGCAAATAAATGACTCAGTGGGTGAAGTCCTTGCTGCAGATCGAAAGGGTCTAAGTTAGAATTCCTGACGTCATGTCACACGCAAGCACGGTGGCGAGTGCCTGAAACACCAGCACAGGGGGCAGTAGAGACAGACAGAGCTTAAATGCTCAGGGTGAACAGATGCTTCAAGCCCATATGGATGTGTCTGGACAATAAGATGGAGAGCTACAGACAAGGACATAGGATATTAACCCTTGTGCTCCATGTGCACATGCAGGCTCATGAAAGCCCCACCACAAAATGTAGGAAGGAGAGAAAGGACACAGGTAGGTAACAAACAGCAAATAAACATAGAAAAATACTGAACATGGCTAGGCATCTTGGAGATTGCATAGCAAATTAATTGAGAGTCTGTCTCACCCAGACAGGAACAGCTGTCATTTAAAAACAAACAGTAAGACTACAAGAAGAAGGAATCCTCACACAGCACTGGTGGGAACATAGCTTGGTCCAGCCATTATGGAAATCAACGTGAAGTTTCCTTTAAAACTAAAGTATGGACCTTCCAGATAAGAGTGTTGTGATGTCAACCTGATACAAGCTAGGTTTGTCTAGGAAAAATCTGGTCTGTAAGCAAGGCTGTGGATCTTTTTCCTGAGTAATGGTTGATATTGGAGGCTCCAGCTCATTATGGGTGCTGCCACCACTGGCCAGGTGGTTCCATGTTCTATAGAAAGCAAGCCTAGTAAGCCATGAGGAACAAGCCAGTAAGCAGTGTTCCTCCGTGGTCTCTGCTTCAGCTCTTGCTCCCAGGTCCCTGCGCTGAGTTCCTGTCCTGGTTTCCTTCGTGGTAGCCTGTCACCTGTAAGATAAAATAAAACCTTGCCTTCCAAAGCTGCACCTGGGCGTGAGGTTTATTACAGCAGAAGAAAACAAACTAACACAGTGGCTGACTTGAAACCCTTTTAATTTGGTTTAGCTTTTAAAAAGTTGTGTTGATGAGGAATGGTGTTTGTTTTTGTTTGCTTGTTTTTCCTGAAAGAGGTGAGAGCTGTAAATGAATTTATTAAATCATGTGAGATCTTCATGGAAAATCAAGAAGACATGTCTAAGAACTAGAGCCCTTACTGGCCCGGGTCAGTAAGCACCACAGGGCAATTGGATTGTGACCAGAGATTCCTGAAATTGTTGGGTATTCTTTCTCTCACAACGGGTCCTCAAAATAGCAACCTCCATAGATTATCAACCACCCAAATACTTCTAATTCTAATCCTGTTTCACCCATGTCTCACTGAATTCCCAGATGAAGTATATTCAGTTAAAATTCTTAATTCTAAATTTCTAAAATTCTTATAAAACCCTTATCTAAGAATCACCAAGGAGTCTGATATAGCTGCCTCCTGAGAGGCTTTGCCAGTTCCCGACAAATACAGAAGTGGATGCTCTCAGCCAACTATTGAACTGAGCACAAGGTCCAGAATGGAGGAGCTAGAAAAAGGACCCAAGGAGCTGAAGGGGTTTGTAGCTCCATAGAAAGAACAACAATATGAACCAACCAATACCTTCCAAGAGTTCCCAGGGACTAAACCACCAACTGAAGAGTACACATGGTAAGGCTCATGGCTCCAGCTGCATATGTAGCAGAGGATGGCCTTGTCAGTCATCAAATGAGAGGAGAGGCCCTTGGTCCTGAGAAAGCTCGATGCCCCAGTGTAGGGGAATGCCAGGACAGAGAAGTGGGAGTGGATGAGTTGGGGAGCAGGAAGAAGGGGGTGGGATAGGGGATTTTCAGAGGGGAAACCAGGAAAGGGGATAACATTTGAAATGTTAATAAAATATCTACTAAAAAAAAAAAAAAAAAAAAAAAAAAAAAAAAAAAAAAAAAAACAATTGATCACCCAGACATAGGATAGAGTAAATACTAACCTCAGTAGGAAATTTGCATGGAGACAAAATCAATAGTAGACAGCATCTGAGCCCATGCAATGAAAACACAGAATCTAAGGGCCTTAGATGCGCTAGATAGGCAAACACAATCTCCTAGGTTCTTTTAATACGTGTGTGTGTGTGTGTGTGTGTGTGTGTGTGTGTGTGTGTAAACAAAGTTTAGACATGCCCATCATAGAGTAAGCACAAGGTAATATAAAATGTGACTCCATCGCCTCTTAAAACATGGGAGCTGTGTCATTCTTGCTTCCTAATGCTAATGCTCCTGAGAACAAGCCAGGACCTGCTGACTGATTCTGACCCAGGCTTTTCATCAGTCCTTGGTCCTGTTTATGAAATCAGTGGTGCCATTACCTGGGGAAACTGTCACCTTAACAAATGGTTTTCATGTTAATAATGTGGCCCAGATGCCTGGGCAAGTGTTCAGTTTCATTAAGATTTTCATATTTTAGGTGACTATAGCTTATCAAAGAAGGGCTCTGGTAATCCTGGAACTTCATCTATCCGCAAAGGTATCTTAACAACATGTTTAGGAATGAGAAGAGCAGTCACATACTGAAGATCCCTGTCTAACATATGATGGGGGCGGGGGGTCATGAGGAATCCCACACTGGGGTTCTATACTGATTTTCTTGGAATACGTTTTTAACAGCTGTCAAACGTCTTCTTCTGGAGAGAGCCATGTTTTCTCTAGGAACAGAAATTCTTTTGGCCTGCAACTTTATATTTTCTAATGTATTTTTAAAATAACCTGCACATGGTTTTCATTGTAACATTTCCATACATCCCTCTGTTGCTCCTTCTACCCCATTCTCCACCACCACCCTGCTCCCTGCTTGCTTGTATTGATATCATATGCTATCCTATTACCATCTTCTCCCACTCCGACTTCCTAAAACTTTTTTCTTTTCTTTTAGTTCTATGATATTTTATATAATAACGACCAGAATGACAAGCTCTGCCCAGTGGAGCAATAGCAACATGGATTTTATAGGCGTTTCCAACAGATGTCTGATGAGCAGTATATGAATACATAGGTTCACTAAACACAAGAAGTCCTTCCACACCTTTGTGCCTCCCCTGTTCCTGCATCAAGAGGAAGTAGGACAATCCTTCCACAGCAAGAGTCTAAGAAACCTGTCTGAACTGAGCATCTAAGGAAGAATGAAGTAAAAGTCCCGTGTTTTCATTGCCTCTTTCTTTAGATCGATCTGCATGTTTCAGTTGGAACTGGTCACAGTGATTCTAAAATAGGTTGCAAATGCTGAAGTAAGAGAGAGACAAGGCAGAAGAACTCCAGAACAGCTTCTGCTTCTTGGGTCTAGAGGCAAGGAAGTGCTTTATAGAATGCTTGCCTAACAATGCCCAAGTCCTCTCAATCGTATTTGCGGTTGACACTTAGGCAGCAATATGACATTACAAATTATGCACCATTGTCACCAAGGATGTCTCAAATTTGTAGCAGATGCACACACACTCACCTTCACACACTCTCACTCACACACTCTACACTTGCACACGTACACTTCTTATTAGATGTTTGTGCATGTTTGATGGATGTAGAGGATTTTGTTGCTGTTGGATTAAGACCAAGTGAACTCACGATGTGTTTAGTATCTCCTACTTCAGCTTCCCAAAACAGTGTTTGGGACTAATATTTAATATTAGCCATGCATTTTACTCTCACAACCTTCATGTAGAACTTAATGCTTTAATACACAATGCATACAAAGCAAAGCAAACTCCTGCTCCATAATAGTGTAGTTTACAATTTTATTTATGCACACATAACTAACTAAATATGCAATATAACTGGATTCGCAAAATGCATATGATGACAGATGCTGACACGTGAGGTAATTTGTTACTTAAGTGTATTAAAATACCCCCACCCAAAACAAGTTATGCTTTAATTAGCCTATAAAGTCCTATAATAGGTTTCAGATAAAAAAAAAAAACTTTGGCTATGGAAAGAAAACTATTTAACAAAGTATTGTCTTTAAGGTTACTTGTAAACCCAGAGCTCAAATTTGGCAGCCAGAGTCTGAGAAACATCCACTAATACATTAACAGTAGTTGTAAGATGAAGAGGAGGAGGAGGAAGAGGAGGAAGAGGAGGAGGAAAAAGAAGTAGTTAACACCAATGAAATATTTCTCATTTGAAAACACAGTATCTTAAGTCAGGCAAAGAAAATTTGCTGATAAAGAAGGTTAAAATGATGAAAAGAAAAAGCCAAAGATAGGCAGACAGAAAATGAGATTGCTTCAAAGAAGTTGAGGCCATAGAGTCAGGATTATTGTCACAGATGTATTACAGTAGGCACAGTTATTGGGGATGGGTGAGGCATGAAATGGTAGACCACCATTCTAACAGTAAAAACATAAAAAGAACCTTGATTGCTCATGACTTTCACTTAGAGGGCTGGAGAGATGGCTCAGAGGTTAAGAGAACAGACTGCTCTTCCAAAGGTCCTGAGTTCAATTCCCAGCTACTACATGGTGGCTCACAACCACTGTAATGGGATCGGATGCCCTTTTCTTGTGAATCTGAAGACAGTTACATAATATAATTCTTTAGTTCTTACTCTCTTACCAACTTACCCTCCCTTCCCTTCTCTCTCCCTCCCCCTCCCCACATGTTCCTGACTGGCCTCCTCTCTCTCTCTCTCTCTCTCTCTCTCTCTCTCTCTCTCTCTCTCTCTCTCTCTCTCCCCCCTCCCTTCTCAACTCCCCTTCCCATGCCCTAAATAAAACTCTGTTCCATATTAAAAATAAAAGATTCACTTAGAAAAAATTCTAAGTAGATTTTTATATCATTTCTTATACTCCTTTTTCTCAACACTTAAATTTTCTTCATTATTTAAATGAATGCATACCTGAAATGTTTAAAAATTAATGTCTGAAAGCAGTTGGAAATAGTAATATTTGCATATAAATATTATTCTTTAAGTAGTTGTTGAGTTTTGAAAGGATTTTGCATGAGAGATGAGTTTTCATTCAATCGTGTGGTCATGAGGAGGGGTATCACCATGAAATAAAATTAATATTACTGTGCTTGCCTAGTCAAACTTCTTTCTCAAATCAAGTTTTGTCATGTTCTTAAAAACAAGACAAGCCTTCTGTAATTGTCTCCATCTGTTTTGAGGGGTGAGGCTCTCACTCATCTTGGGTACATAGATCAATATTTAGAATGCAGTTGGTGATTATGTTGGTCTAGTAAAGTAGAAATAGTAAGCTCCCCTCTAAGATGGTAACCTCACTAGCTCTGGGTCGTCACCTAGGTTTCCAGTACCAGCCATTATTTCTCTCCTGATGAGTGGGTCTTAAGTCCAAATAGAGAGCTGTTGGTTACGGAAAAGATAGGTGTGCCACTATTGCCATGCTTGCCATGGTTGTGGTTCATAGACCTTATAGCTGCCTACGACTATTGCTGCCTCCCTCCTTTGGAAGCTTACACAGCACATTCAGGTACTATGGAAGCTAGCCCTCAAGGAAGAGGCTTCCAGTGAGATGCAGCTTGGATTCTCCAGGACTGACGTCTGAAGGATATGTCTCCAGCAATAGAAACTTACCTTCAACTTCTGGAAGAAGAAGAAAAAAAAAGCCCAAGGGAAAAGCAATACCTTATATTGCTTGGAAAGTCTCTCAGGCTTCTCTGATCAACAATTTGGTGTTGGTGGTTTTGTCAGTATTTTTCTGCTCAAACTTCAGAGAACAAGTGAGTGTGTGTGTGTGTGTGTGTGTGTGTGTGTGTGTGTGTGTGTGTGTGTGTTATATACATCTCCTATATCTAAGACTTATGAAACATTGCAAAAAAGGAGGGAGGGGCTAGCCAGAAGATCAGGAAATCTACTTTGAGAAAGATTGTGACTCATGATGGGCATGAAAGGGAAGCTTCAACCATAATACCTTAGATTATGGCTACCTAAACAGGACTCAAAGTACATCATTAATAGACATGCTAGCATGGAAGGGGGATCTCACAGAGGAGGTCCAACTCATAGATAAAGAACTAAAAGTAGAAAAATAGTCTTTCCTGGGGATGAGGCCCCTAACTGGTTATCCAACACCAAGGTGACAGCTTTCAAATCACATTCAGTGTTTTATTTATATACGTTGACACATGTAACAGTAATAAGAAAAATGCTGTGAATTTGGGAGGGACAGGGATGAGAAACCAAGAAGGATTTCAGGAAGGGGAAGAAGATGTAATTATAATTTAATTAAAAAACACATATGTTCATTTCAAAAGGTGCAGAAAAAACACTTGACAAAAGTAAACACAAATTCAGGATAAAAAGCCTCATTGAACTAAAAGCAGAAGGAAATTATGTCCTTGTTATAAAGGCCATGGTTTAAAGGTCTGGTGAGCAACTGAAAGCTACATACCTGAGATCAGGAAAAAGGTATGGGTGCCCACTCTGCTATGTGAGTACATATGACTTAGAACTTGTGAGCCTTAGGCTTCTTCCTCTTCAGCACTAAGTTAACAGTATTGGGGATCCAACCCAAGGCCTTGTGCTCGGAGGTAAGCACTCTTTCAACCAAGTCACATGACACAGTAGATACAAGTGTTCCTTACGACAAGAGAAAAGCAAAGGGAAATTCAAAGAAATCTGTAAGAGAATCACTGCCAATATTGGAACATTTCAGAGCTAAAGATAATTTTGACAGAAAGGAGCATGCATCTGATTCCAATGTGTGTAATAGCCTAGTAGCAACAGACGTTAAAGGAATATCTTCTTTGCTAGGGGTCTCTTTAACTAGTTATAGATTTAAAATAATGGTAGTTCTTTCTAATTCTAGGAGGAACAGATAAAGGCATCTATCTATCCTTAAAAAGGACAAATGAAATTTACTCTCTCTGAAAAATGAAACAAATCCTGACAACACCCAAGCCCTATGGACAGGGCACATGCATTTGTTAAGAAAGCAGGAGTTATCACCAGAAACTTGGGCAAGAATGATCAGCATTGGCTGTTGAATGTGTTTGTGAGGAGCCTTCCGTGCTACACTTTTATTTAGTTCATCTTCCCCTCAAATCTCATCAGTGTTTTTTTGTTTGTTTTGGTTTGTTTTTTATTTCAGGGATTACAGTGTCTTAGAGAGTAGATTTGAACATAGCTAAGGTTGGATAACTCGCATCTCTCTGGAATTATGGCTAAGGCAAGAAAACTAGACCATGTTCCACAATAAGACACTTATATCCCAAAATCATCTGTGTAAAAACTGGCATGTTGGCTGATGAGGGCTGATTAAAGTCAAAAGCATCAAATCAAGACAAATAACATCTCTTATGTGCAATATGATGTTCCAGATCAGCACACCCTGGGTCTCAGGTAGACCCAAATCCCTAAGTCTCAGGTAGACCCAGACCCCTAAGTCTAAGGTAGACCCAGATCCCTGGGTCTAAGGTGGATCCTTCCTGACAATCTCTTTCTGTGATTGCAATTGTCACACTGTCCTCAGCTGCATGAAGCTATTGCTTTAGAGTTAAAGTCAGTATAACTTAACATGAGGAACTTACACACATCAGGCTCTCGATGAATTACTGGGAAAGAACAATTAATTCCTTCTACAGTGTTTGCTTGCTCCTGCGATCATCTGGTCCTTATAAATTTTGGTTCCAGGCTGAGGAAGTGGCCTAGCGAAGTGTTTAGCACATAGGTGTGAACGCACAATTTTAATTCCCCAGAACCAGTATAAAAGCCATGTGCAATTTTAACTCCCCAGAACCAGTATAAAAGCCACATGCAAAAAAAAAAAAAAAAGCCACATGCAGTGGTGCTCATCTGTAATCCTGGGATGTCTGCAGCAAGATGGAAGGCAGAGGGGAGAGTCCCCTGAGTACAAATCAGCCAGCTTGGCGCATGCAGTAACAAAGAACTCAGCAACCAGCAGCGTTGTCCCCAACGGAATGGAAGATGGCTAGCTTCTGAACTCCATTTGTGTGGCATGGCATAGTTGTGCCCACATGCACATACATGAACACACATGCACACAGTAAATAAATTAACTTGGGTTCCCAGGGCTGTGTGCCATGAGGCTTAATTTGAGGTTTTATTTATTCGTTTTACTGAAGTTTAATGTGTGGTTCAGGAATACTAAGGTGGGTAAGAGCTCCTGCGATGACCCACAACTTACATCAGCAAGTCCCCCACTGGGCATGCTGGCTGGCTGTAGGCAGGACCAGGAATGTAACTGACTGTGGAGTCTACATTCACAAGGGAGTTTGTTCATTGCCTCAGCTTTTATAATGAGCCCAGGAGGCCAAGCAGGATCATTCTGGATGTGAAAGTAGACACATCACATCACACCAGAGAAGCAGAGTCTCCTGCCTGTTCTTCCAGCACCTTGCTTTCCACTGGGGTAGCCCAATCAAGTCATTGCAGATAGATTGCAATATAAGGTTCTGATTTTTCTGATCATTCAAGTCTATTCTGAGGACTTCAAGCCATAGCTACAACACACCAGGTCTTTATTCCTGCCACACACACTCCAACTTCACATGTAGCACTACAAGACAATGTGGTTTAATAAATTAAGCAACTTTTTAAAAACCTAGTTTCTACACACAAAAGAGAACATATCCTTTTTTTAAAAAAAAAAATGAACAATTAACACCTTTGGGCACATTCACTTGTCCAAGCTTGTTAGAGGGTCTAATTATGTACGGTCTTTTTAAAATTCAAACTCACTGCTTTGAATTGTAAATTTTCTCAATCTTGTGTGCTCTTGTAGAATTATAAATTCAGTATTCAAATACCTTGAATTTCATGCATTTTTTTTGCTTACATGCTGAAAACCTTTCCAAAGAAAAGTTAAGAGAATGAAAATTACAATTTAAACAGACATACTTAGTATTTTATTGTCTTATAGATTGAAATGTGCCTATAACAAAGAAAAATCATGGTATCATAGAAGTCTTATCTCTCCATACAAACCCCTTTCTCTAAATCTTCTTCTTTAGAACCTCCCATTTTGGCTTTTAGACTTCCTGCTAATACATCGTAATTCCAAGGAATATATTTATATCTATATTTCTTGATACATTAGGCAGGTTATACCTGCACATACATACATTATACACATAAATATATGTAGATGAATCTATAGATGCATGATAGAAAGATAAATGGATATATGACTGAGAATCTATTATAAACAACTAGCTCATGTATGCAGTGCCAAGCAAGTCCCATGATGCTCAGGATGACCTGGGAAGCTGGGAGCCAAGGAACCTTGGTATTTCATGGTTCTCCTCCCAAAGCCTGTAGACTGAAAGCTCATGACATGCTAGTGTTTCTTAACTCCAAAGGCAGGAAATAGTCAATATGCCAGTTAGAGGCTTTGAGTCAGGAGGAACTCCCCAATGCAGGAAAAGATCCACCATTTTGTCCTTTCTGGGTTTTCAGTTACTAGCTGAGGCCATCACATTAGGGAGGGAAACCTGCTCCACTAAATTTACCAATATAAACATCAGTCTCATGCAAATACAGCATTACAGAAACACCCCAGATAATATCACTCTGTGTGTTGGGGAGGGGTGTCTGTCTGTCTATCCTAACTTCCTTCCCCCCTTCTCTGTCTCTCTCTGTCTCTGTCTGTGAGTATGTGTGTGTATGTGTGTGTTTGTGTGTGTGTCTGTCTGTCTGTCCCCACATCCTGATACCAGTCAGCTGTCGAATCACTCAGGCTATTGTCGAAGTTTGCCATACATCCATACATCCCATTCTAGGTGAACACTCTTCATCTCAGCCCTTTCTGATGACATCACAGACCAAGAACCAGCACTCACATTATGATTATATAAGTACTTATTATAAATCTATAACTAGTTAAACAGACCCCCTAGCAAAGAGGATATTCATTTAATGCCTGTTGCTGATAGACTTTTACACACATCTGGATGACATAGACCTATTTCACTCCTTTCTGTCAAATTATCTTTAGCTCTGAAACATTCCAATCTTGGCAGTGATTCTCTCATGTATTTATTTCTTTGATTTGAGTTCATGTTGCTTTTCTCTTATCATAAGGAACACTTGGATCTAATGTGTAATGTGGCTTGGTTGACAGAGTGCTTACCTCCATGCACAAGGTTTTGGGTTGGATCCCCAATACTGTTAACCTTAGCACTCAGAAGGAAGAGGCGTGAGGCTCACAAGTTCCACATCATCTTGCATGTCACAAAGGAATCCGAACCAGCCTGGGCTTCATGAGGTACTGTATAAATAAATGACGGAATAAATAACTCCCAGGTGATTAAATCACATTATCTATTGAACTGACTGTTGAAGTCCCTCAGAAGGGCATCATTCAAGAAAGCTTCAGTTTCCTGGATCACTTGCACTCTAAAAATGCCTACACATGTCACCATGTCACCAGTGTCACCATGAGCTTTGTGTTCATTTTTCACTTAATTTTTTTTAATCTTTGTTACTACATATTTGTCATCATCATCACCATCATCTTCTTCATCATCACCACCAGACTCTTTCTCTGCTGAGTGAGTGTGTGTGTGTGTGTGTGTGTGTGTGTGTGTGTGTGCGTGCGTGCATTGGAACCCCCTGGAAAAGGAGAGAATAATAACTCAATTATATAAATATGCAATCTAGGACAAAATACTAAAAATGCCTTCATGCTGACATGAAAAATGTACATCACTTAATTAGTTTTAAATGTTTTATTACCATTTTTCTCTCTTCTTGATTTCTTAATAATTATAAACACTAATGTTGTGCAAGAATGTTGGCTAAGATTAGAATGTTTCAAGCCTTTTTTCCAGAAAGCTGGAAAACTGGCATGATAGGTTGCTCCACAGACATGTTCTTCATTAGTGCAGTCAGCACACAGCTGGCTGGAGCTGCAGCAAGAGAACAAGCAGGGGCAGTGTTTACACCACAAATGGTCCTGCACCTTTCCTTTGAAGATGACGGTTGGTCAATTGGCCCTGACATCTTCCTTATATCGTTGGCACAGCCCCCACCAAATAGCCTGCCATCACCTGCCTTGGGTTACATGTGTTGGAAGTAGAAGAAAATTTCTATTTCAGGCAAGGATATGTTTTTCTCTCTAGTGCTGATAGTGTACACAGAGCAATTTCTCACATTGAAGAGGCCTGAGTTTCTCTATCCTGAAGTTCTGTCTCAAAACCAAAGGCTTCACTGGAGGAAAGTTGATATAGTAGATGCCGGTAAAAGGATTCCATAGAGCATACAATGAGTCCCTTCAAGTTGAAACCATAACACTAGTCTATCCAATTCACTGGTTATTTTAAAACCCTTGTAATTGTAAGACGTGGAGGAAGACACTTGGAGGATGAGAGTGAAGAATTTACTGCCCAAGCCTTTAAAGATCCTCTAATGAATGGGAGTTACAGAACGGAAGCCATCATTGCCCAAAGGCAGGGATGAGCGTAGTGATCATCAGGGAAGTAAATCGTGCTGGGTATCAAGACTGGTTATTTCCTGATGCTTAGTGTGGAGTTCCTACGGTTGGGGGAACGACATGAAGAAGGTAGAACCCAGAGAGAGGACAAGGCTGGTTCCAGGCATCTATGGGAGGGGAGGCCCTTAGTCCTGTGGAGATTTGATGCCCCAGCGTAGGGAGCAGTGGGCAGGAGAGAGTGGGGGGATGGGAGAGTACCCTCTTAAAGGTAAAGGGAGTGAGGGAGAGGGTGGATGTGGGAGGGGTTTGTGGAGTGGTAACCAGGAAGTGGGATGTTATTTGAGATGTGAACAAATGGAATAACTAATGAAAAGAAGAAGAATTCATAGAAGCAGGAATGCGTAAACTCCCAGGAAAGAATTATACTACCAGGGGTGAGGGAAACAACCTTGGTGGGAATTAAGTGCATTACCCCTTAGATAGAAATTTAAGCCATGGAAGACAAACAGTGATACAATTATAGAGCATTGCTGTATTAACTAGCAGCCATGTGGTCTGGTCAGAATAGAAACAGGAAGCAGAAAACACAGCAGCATTAGTCAATAGTAAAAGAGCCTAAGGAGACAATGAAGAAAGAAAGAGAAAACCCAAGATGCAAGGAGATACTAGGAGGTCAACAGAAGAAACGTGTGGAAATAGAATTGGGAGACAATAAGCTTGCAGGTACTGCTGATCCAGGCAGCAGAGACTGGAGGAAAACAAGCCATCAAAGAAGACCATCTTAGAACACATGGACTCGGGGATAGGTAAATGGATCAGTAAAATGGTTGCTGTTGAGGGTCAAAGTTCCATCTCTAACATCGAGTGATGCTGGGCTTCATGGCAGATGGACATAGAAGGATCCTTGGAGCTTCCCATCTACTTAGTCTTGCTGAATCCATGTGCTCTAGTAAGAGATCTTCCCTCACAAAGGAAGGTAGAGAATGACTGAAGAAAGTACTTGATTTTGACAGGCATGTGTACACACATGAAAATGTACATATGCATACAACACAGACATGGATAAGAATGCATGGCCTCTCTACCCTATGCTGAAATTGGATATCCATTTCCTGACAGCTGGATCCATATGCCCTCTTCCGTTGCCATCTAATCTGATGGGAGAAAATAAAAATATCCTGCAGACAACTCAGGGGGGATTTGGAAGAGCAGATGCAGAAGGGGAAAACTAGTTTTCAATTGTTTGGGTAAGTGGTAACTGTGACCTTGAGGAGGCACGTGAGGTAAACCATAAGTCTGAATTGAATATCAGCAAATTAAAGAGGGGAAACATCGCAGGTAAATATTACTAAGGGCGGTAAAGGTTCTGACCCCATCAGACTGTGTGAAGAAATGGAAGGCGAAGTTGGAAAGGTTGATCACCTCACTGAGAACTACATCCCCTTCCACCACTGGAGAACACACTGTCAGGCATTTACACATCTTAGCTCACTTAATGTACACAACACATACAGGACAAAGTGCACATCTGACCATTTGGCTAATGTGGCAATTATCCCTAAGAAAGACTGTGTCCCTCAACCCAGATTTCCCAACTAGTTGGTACTGTGTCTGAGACAAATTCAACACAAAAGAAGCAAGTGAAGGAAATGAGTTTAAAATCTGTTGCCATTGTCCAATCAGAAATCACTAGGGGACTTGAGTCACTAATACATGGAAGGAGATGTGAAATATTTGTCCTGGGAACTTGATAAAAGACAAATATATAGATCTTGGTAATTGGTTAAAGGAATTAAGAAATAAAGCAAAAGAAAATGGGGGTGGGGGATGTTTAATAGCCAAACAAGATGGAGATCGTTAATGTTGCTCCCTGACTCCTCCAATAGTTGTATGATCCTAAAGTTCTTCATTCAAAGACTCTTACAGCATGCATGTGTAAAATGATAGTCCATGCCGTGCATATGTAAAATGTTAGTTGTTAATGCCTGGAACCCTATGCTTCAAATTTTCAGAATTATTAGGAACACGTGTATTTGTATGGATGCCTGAAATCTGCTGAGCACTAGCTGGGGTGTATGGGATGTTTCCACCAGTTTGCTTAGTTCTCTGCTCTGTAAGCTCAGCATTGACCTACTGAAGGTCATATGAGAAGCTCCTGGTACGAGAATATTTTCAAACCACTGAGGTGGATAAACTCATTAGCAATGGATGTCTGCGGTTTGAGCTCAGGCATCTAAACTAGTCAGATGTTGATAGTGTCTAGTTTGCAGAGATGACTGTGTGTGGAAAATCCAGAAGTAAAGGACCAAGAGCCAAACCTAGAACCACATTCTGTGTGACTTTATTGTTGTTGATGAGGATGATGCTGTTTATGCTGGTGATGGTATGGTGTTTACAGAGCAAGAACTCAATGACTTATGGCTTTTCTATTCCTTCCTTCCTTTCTTTTTTCTTTCTTTCTTCTGAGTCATGGTTTCCCTATATATCCTTGGCTGTCCCAGAACTTGCTCTGTAGACCAAGCAAGCCTCAAACCCATACATATCTGCATGCCTTTGCCTCATGAGTGCTGGAATTAAAGGCATGTGCCATCGCTACCCAGCTCTGACATTTTTGAGGGCAGAGTAGACCCCATTTTCTGCTATCATAGTGACAATCCAAGGGAACTTCCCTTCACTGAGGCTTTTATTGACTTGAGGAAGAAGCCCATCCCTCCTGGGTTTCCTTGACATTGAGACTGGCTTCTCCTCCTGCTTGTTGCTTACTTATTCCTCTACTGAGCCATAATAATGGAATCATTCTAGGTTTGGTTCTTGGTCCCTTATTCTCCGGGGTTTCCACACTCACAGTCCTCTCTACAAACCAGACACTATTAACTTTTGACTAGTTTATCCACTTGAGCTCAAACCACAGACATCCATTGCTAGTGAGTTTATCCACCTCACTGATTTGAAAATGTTTGCATGCCAGTAACTCCTTGTGATTTTAAAAATGCTTGGGAATCATGCAGAACTATTTGTTTTTGTATGTTGCAGCTATAAATATTTACCATTTTAGAGAATTTAAATTTTTACTACTTTCAAATATTATTTTAATTCATTATGGAATAATACTGAGCCCACCATATAACAGAAGAAATAATGTGCTTTTTGAGTACTTTCAGAAAAAAAAAATAATGAAAAGAATGTCATTACCTTTACCAATTTTTTTGCCATCTTGAACATTTTTACTTTTTAATCTTTAAAATTATAATTACATCTTTTCTCCATTCTATTTTTTCTTTTCAAACCTTTCCATGTCCCTCTTCTTGCTCTCTTCCAAATTCATTGTTTCTTTTTTTCATGAATTCTAGAAATATTCATATATGTATAGGTATATACATAAGTATTCCTAGGAATAACCTGCTCGGTCTGCATAGTGTTACTTGTATGTGTGTTTTTAGTGATGACCATTTGATAATGGATAACTAATTGGTGTGGTCATCACAGTAGAAGACTGTTTCGCTTGTATTTCACTTGTTCTCAGCATTCCTTAGTTGTTTTAGCAGTTTAGAGTATGGATTCCATCTCATGTATGGATTCCAATACAAAATGATCAGTTGGGAGACTTTAATGACTGCTTCTCCCTCACTAGGGGCTGTGGTTCTGTTTAGGTTGTTTATCTGATCTAGATTTTATTTAGCAGATCATATGGATCAAGAAATTTACTCATTTATTTTAGGTTTTCCAGTTTGGTGAAGTAGAGATTCATAAAGTATGTACTTAGGATTCTTTGGATTTCCAGTGTCAGCTGTGATTTTTTTTCATCTCATATTATTAATTTAGATTTCTTTCCTTTAATTGTTATGATTTGGTTAAGGATCTGTCAATCTTGTTGATTTTTTTTCAATGAATCAATTCTTTATTTCATTGATTATTTCTATTGTTTGTTTATTTGTGTCTACTTCATTGATTTCAGCCTTGAGTTTGATTATTCTTGCTGTCTACTCCCTATGGATGTTATTTCTTAATTGTTCTAAAGCTCTCAGTTATGCTGTTACATTGTTACTAATATGCGATCCCTTCAATTTTTTCTTTTTTGTTGCAAGTGCTTAGTGCTATCAATTTGCCTCTTAGACCTGCCTTCATTGTATCCATTATGTTTTGGTATGTTGTGTTCTCACTTGCATTTAATGCTAAAAGTTGGTAATTTTGTCCTTGATTTCTGCCTTGACTCTCTTTTCATTCATTAGTGAGTTGTTCAGTTTCCATGAGTTTGTAGACTTTCTGATGGTGTTAATATCCCACTTTAATCGGTGTTGATCAGATAGGATGCAGGATGCTATTTTGATTTTTGTGTATTTGTTGAGACTGGCTTTGTTTGGTCAGTTTTGGAAATAGTTCCATAAGCTGCTAAAAAGAAGGTATATTCTCTTGTGTTTCAGGAAATTTTTCTACTTTGGCCATTTGATTTGTGATGTCACTTAACTCCAGCATTTAGTTTTGTCTGGATGACCACCTCTCTATTGGAGAGAGTGGGTTACTAAAGTCACCTGTGAGGATCAATAATGTGATTTTATCTGTACCTATGTTTCTTATGAACTTGGGTTCCCTTATATTTGGTACATAAATGTATGTAATTGTAATATCCTATTGGCGGATTTTTTTCCTTTAACAAGTCTGTAGTGGATTTCCCCATTTCTTCTGATTAGTTTTGGTTTAAAGTCTGTTTCTCTAATATTAAAGTAGCTACCCTTGCTTGCTTCTTAGATTCACTTGCTTGGATTGCATTTTCTATCCTTGTACTCTAAATTGATATGTATCTTTTATCATCATAAAAGGTATATTTACTGGATGCAGCAGAAAGATGTATCTGATTTGCTAATGTATTCAGTTTGTCTGCTTCTTCTTATTAGGGGAACTGAGACCATTACTGTTGAGAGTAATTGGTGAGCAATGTCTTGTTTTTGTATAGTGATGGTGGTGGTTCAATCCCCCTTCCTCTTTTAATTTACTGTTCCTGGATTATTTATTCTTTGTGTCTTCTTGCCTGTGTCTAACCCCTTCAGACTGATGTTTTCAACTAGTGCCTTCTGTATATCTAATTGGTAGATAGAAATTACTTAAATTTGGTCTTAACATGGAATCTTTTTCTTTCTCCATCTATCATGAGTGATAGTTTTGCTGGTACAGTTTTCTGGACTGGTATCTCTGGTCTCAAGAATTTTAAGGTTATTCACCCAGGTCTTTCTAGCTTTCAGAGTCTCCATTGAAAAGACAGGTGTTATATAATGGACCTGCCTTAATATGTGATTTCATGTGACTATTTTCCCTAGTGACTTCCCCCCTTTCTTTGTTCTGTGTGTTTAATGTTTTGATTATTATGTATTGTGGGGAATTTTTTCTGATCCGGTTTGGTGTTTTGTATGCTTCCTGTTCTTTAACAGTTACCCCTTCTTTATATTTTCTTCTATGGTTTTGTTAAAAATATTTTCTATCTTTGACCTGAATTACTACTAGGACTACGACTATGACGACTTCTTCTTCTTCTCCTCCTTCTTCTTCTTCTTTTTCTTCCTCTCCTCCCATTCTCCTCTTCCTCCTCATCATCTTCTTCCTCCTCTTTTTCCCCTCCTCCTCTTCATTCTCCTCCTTCTTCTATACCTACTACTCATAGATTTGACCTTTTCATAGTGTCCCATAGATTTCATGGATGCTCTGTGCTTTGATCTGTTCTGATTGGACATTTTCTCTGACTGGCCTATCATTCTTTTCTATTTTGTCTTCAACACCTGAAGTTCTCTTGTGCACATCTTACAATCTGTTGGTGAGGCATACTCTGAGACCTTCATTTGACATCCTAAGTTTCCCATTTCCAGTTTTATTGCAGTCTGGGTTTTCTTTCGTGATTCTATTTCTTTGTTAAATTCTACTTCCATGTCTTAAATGCCTTCATTATTTCATCCAAATGTTTTTGTTTTTAAGGTTTTCATTAAGGGGTTTATTAAATTCCCCTTTAAGATCTTTGAACTTCATAATTGCTATTTAGAAGTCCTTGCTGTGTTCTTCAATTAAATTTATTTTCTTGGGGTCCAGGTGATGATTTGAATATGCTTGGACCAGGAAGTGGGACTATTTGGAGGTGTGGCCTTCTTGAAGTAGGTGTGGCATTGTTGGAGAAAGTGTGTCATTGTGGGCATGGGCTTTAAGACCTTCAACCTAGCTCCCTGAACACTAGTCTCCTCCTGTTTCTCTTTGGAATGAGTGGTGGAACTGTCAGCTTCTTCAGTTCATGACTGCCTGGATGCTGCCATACTCCTGCTTTGATGATAATAGACTGAACCTCTGAACCTGTAACCCAGCCCCAATTAAATGTTGTCCTTAAAAGACTAGCCTTGGTCATGATGTCTGTTCACAGAAGTAAAACCCTAACTAATACAGGGTCTATTGCAACTCTGGCTTCTAGAAAAGGCATTTTGTCTTGGCTGTCCATGTATCTGTGCTGTGATGTAGGTATCTAAAGTTATATTTGAAGTGTTTCTTGGTGTAGACATTTTGTTTTTGTTGATTTTTTTCTTTCTTATTGTTACCCCCCCTCTAGATCCTAGGCAAGTTTGCTGTTTTGGGGGTCCTTGGTAAAGAGTATTTTGTAGGTTCACTGGTACACAGAGTGGAGAAAGGCTAGGAGGAGGAAAGCTTGAGTGGGGGAAGAGGGAAAAGTTAGGGAAACCGTTAGTTTCCATCAAGAGGTGGAATCCCTGGGAAACTGAGGTGGGGTTGCTCCTGCAGGGAGGTTACAATAGGACTAAAAGTAAGTCTAGAGAGACCAGACCTTAGGACATCAAAGACAGTGAAAATCACCCACTTGCATCTCAGCCCAATGTTGCCACTGGAGGTCCCTGATAGAAAATGGTTCTGCTGGTCTGTGCCTGACACAAAGCAATAGAGCCAAGTGAGAAGAGAAGGCTGAGGGCATCCATGAGAGAGGCAGGGGTGGAGGGAGGCTGATGGGGGGGTGTCTATGGAAGAGCTGTGGGGAGGCTGAGAGCATCCATGGGAGAGCTAGAGGGAGGCTGAGGGCATCCATGGGAGAGCTGTGGGGGAAGCGGGGGTCCATTAGAGAGCTGGGGGGTCTGTGGGAGAGCTGGGAGAGGCTGGGGGTCCATGGGAAGGCTGCAGGGAGGCTGAGGGCACCTATGGGAAAGAGTTGGGGAAACTCTGCATCTGAACCAAGATTCAGAGTCCCTAATTTTTCCTGAAACCTCAAGTTTGACCCTTTGGGAGACATTACCAGCTGTGTTGATCAAATTACTGCTCATTTGTTTTTCAGAAACAAAGGGGCCTAGAGGGCAATCCTGGACAGCCACGGCTTGATGCTTTTCTTTGAGATGTACGTTTTTCTGTGAGAAAAACATGGCTAGTCAAGCAAATAACAAAAATATAAGCAATTCCTCAGAAAAAATGAGAGATTTCATGCATAAAACCACATTTCACCAAAATACAGTATAAAAGAGATGTAGCAAAATAATGAAAGTTATAAAGTTCATGGCTGTCAATGTGTCATTGGTGTGCTTTAGTAAGATTTGGTGTGTTTAGGTTGCCAGTGTCCAGTAGGGAAGTCTGCAGCAATAGCTTACCATGCAGTTTGTCATCACTGTTTTGGCCAGGCTAAAGCGTCAGTACTTTTGCCCAACACTGCTTTTCAATATCCATTGCTCCAGGTCAAAGGGAATATCTTGATATTCTTGTGAAATGATTTTGAGCTCACAGACCCCCTTAGCACAGTTGTTGGAGCACCTGGGCCCTTAAACCGATGAGTTTTGAGACTCGGCACAGCTCTGTTTTCCACAGCACCTGACAGTCAAGGTGTGCATGATTTGCTGAAAAGTCCTCGCCTGTAAAATCCAGTCATCCTCTGCATTTCTTATTTTGAGTGATAACTCTTGTAATCATGTGACCAAGACCTAGAATAACACTGGAAGTGAGAGTAATGCCAAAAACAAGTACAGAAAATTTCCTGTGTGCACTCTCTTCTGCTAACACCCACACTCATTCCATCAGTTTACCAAAGTAAGATCCCTCGTATTTACTTCATGTGTCACTGCCCCCTACTTCATCTGGTTCTGTCACCCTGATGCAGTTCCCTAACAGTTCCTGTCCATAACACTGCCCAATAAACTAATAACTTCGTTCATTTAATTTGCATTCACACACACCCTTCTCCAACATCAATATTTCATATTATCAAAATGGGCTTTGTATAATTCACATGAATTTCCTGGTTTCCTGGCTCTTGAGGAACACCACAGGAGTGTACTCAGTGCTTCCTAATTGCTACACATATGCTTTAATATTCAACTCAGCCCACTTACATACACACACTGCCCACCCACCAGAGAACATGTCAGGCCTCCCCACCTTGAGCCCTCACATGCTTACTTCTCATTGAAGATCCAGATCATAAACAGCTGCACCCAATTATGATTATCTACTCTTAACGATCAGAAGAGGCAGAGGCCGTCCATGAAACAAAAAGCAGATTGAGACCTTCCTAAAGAACACATGAAACCTTTGGTTCTCTTAAAATGGAAGTACATGACCTCATGACTTAAACATTGATTACATTATGAGCATGAGATTTCAAGGTATTCTATACATGTATCTAATATCTTAGATAGTTTTTCAATCTAAGATATAAATTTATTATTATTATTATTATTATTATTATTATTATTATTATTATTAGACCTAACATGATGGACAGCTACTCAACAGAAATGCCCTAATTTTTAAAAATAATACTTATTAGAATGCCAGATATCCTAATGTATTGATTCATGCTTATATCAAGGTTCATTCTAAAATAAACTAAGATTTTTAATGGCTTCAACATGGTCTTAAATGTTTCCATCTTGATCACAAATAAACCATGTATACTGCTCAAGCAAGATTTAAGAAGACATGAAACTTCGGTGTTAGGCAACCTGACAAGGAAGACCAGCGTATGGACAAGGGACATTGTCTAAACTGGCAGTGCTCAACCTGTGTATTGTGACCCCTCTGAGGGTCTATCAACCCTTTCATAGGGTTACCTCAGACCATTGGGAAACATGGAGGTTTATGTTAAAATTCATAACAGTAGCAAAATTAGTTATAAAGTAGCAATGAAAATAATGTTATGGTTGGGTCACCACAACATGAGGAACTAACTGTATCAAAGTGTTGCAGCATTAGGAAGGTTGAGAACCACTGGTCTAAAAACTGCTGAGACACACACCTACTCACCAGTGTCACAATCTCTCTCATAAGGGAATGAAGCCTGTTTGCTTTGCTTAAGCAAATTCTTTGTTCAACAGTTAATTATTCATTCAATGAAACTGTTAACTAGCTGTTTCATTGGGGGAAGAACAAAGATACTGGCATGGCAGTGATATTGGACCTTAATGTAATAGGGAAGATCCTCTACAGAACTCCCATGTATTGGGACATTGTTGGGCTGGGACCTGGCTCAGTGGTAGACCAGTTGCCTAGAGCATGCCCATGGCTCTAAGTTCAACTCCAAGGTATCCCCCCAAAATCTTACTCTGAACTCTATTATCCCACATACACTAATCAGAACTATGCATTAATATGTGCTGCTCATATTCACAATGTCTGATAATAATCTCATGTTAAAGAATTAACTTTTATTCCTGATAATGATATCCCTTTATGCTATGATAGTATGAAATATATAATAAAACAAATCAAAACAGGATTGTAATTTTGCTCTGAAAATGTATTTCTAATAGTTCAAATGCCTCACTAAAGTGCTTTTTGTTCTAATACTTTGCCTGCATAAATGATTGAAACTTTTCCTAATCTGTGGTTCATAAAAGCCAGCTTCTCCTTGGTAAATGACTGGTGGACAAAGATTCTCTTCTCTGGTCAATAATGTTTGGCAAATACTCTGACACACAAGATATAATAGGTCTTTGCCACACGATTTTTCTTTCTGTTTTAGGGACAATTTCAAATTCCACCAAGTATGCCTTCCAGAATTACATGCCAACTGTTTGACACTGTATCCCATGCCCCTTGTCTGCCAATGAATCCCTGTCTTAGCTTTTACTCTGTTACCTTCTTCCACCACCAGCCCCAGCACACCCACACTCCAGCCAGCCCGGGCATCCTTCCATGTTATAAGCACACCCTCTGTCTTGGTTTTCCCACTATTGAGCAAGGCTTTATTTCTGCTCAGAGTTGAAGGGCAAAGTCCAGTGGAGTGAGGAAGCTGAGGCTGCTGGAGCTTGCAGCTGATGGACAAAGCAAATGGAGAGTCGGAAATCAGAGACGTGAATGCACACTGCTGTTCGCTTACTGTCCTGCCTGGTTTCATGTCAGTTTGAAGCAAGCTAACAACATCAACTGAATAAAAGAAACATCATTAAGAAAAATGCCTATAATATCAAGCTGTAGGCAAGTCTGTAAGACATAAAATTAGTGATTGATGGAGAGGGCCAGCAAAAAAAAGAAAGAAAGAAAGAAAGAAAGAAAGAAAGAAAGAAAGAAAGAAAGAAAGAAAGAAGAAAGAAAGAAAGAAAGAAAGAAAGAAAGAAAGAAAGAAAGAAAGAAAGAAAGAAAGAAAGAAAGAAAGAAAGCAAGCAGAGTGAGCTATCTATGAATAGCAAGCCAGCAAGCAACACTCCTTCATGGCCTCTGCATCAGCTCCTGCCTCAGGTTCCCACCCAATTTATGTTCCTACCTTGGCTTTCTTCAGCAGACTATGACCCAGAATAAAGCCAAATAAACCCTTTCCTCCCCACATTGCTTTTGGCCATGCTGTTTTATCTCAGCAATACTAACCCTGGAATCCAGGTCAAAGTAAGCAAGTCTTCCCATCCTAATTAAAGTAATCAAGACACTACCCCACAGCTGTCCCAAGAAGCCCTTATCCCAAGAGACTGTAGATTCCTACAAGTTTAAAAACAGCACTGGGAAATGCCCTCCAACACCAAGTTCATCACCGCAATGTCCATTCTTCATACCACTAGCTGACTCCTACTCACCCACCCAGGTCCACCATTCATGGTCAATGAATTCTCAAGAGTCATTTTGTTTGTAATGTTCTCTTTAGCATGTGAACACTGGGAAGAGCATCCTGTATACATATTACATTTATTGAAGAACATACAGTTGGCAGTACAGTAAACATTTGACTTATTATAGGAATTAAATTAATTAAAATTTAGCTTTTAAAAACCTTGTGTTTTTTGGTAGAAGACTCCATAGTATACATTTTCTGTAGGTATTGATTTTTAACATAATTTACAAACTAGAAATCTCTCATTGTCTAATTATCTCAAGTGAGAAAGGTTACTGGCACAGGGTGTTCAGAAAGATTTCTAAGAATATCCATTATCAATTTACTCTAAAGGAAACAAGAAAAATCAAATCCAAGTAGATCCATTTGTAACCTGTGTGGTCTAGGAAAGAGTCCACCTAAGGACCACGTGTTCAATACTTGGTCACTGGCCTCTCACACTCATGAACTGACAGAACCTTTGAGAGGATTGATGGGAAGGAAGCAGAGAATATTGGAATTCCCTTCTCTGTCCTTTCAGACTTTCAGACACTAGGAGGTGAAGAGGGTCATCCACAATGCCTCCCCTGCTCCGTGTTGTGTGGCCTCATCACAAGGCCCAAAACAGTGGATCAGCTAATCCTAGGATGAAATCTCTGAAACTGTGATTCCCAGTATCCTCTTTTTCACTGTTTAAACCTATTATCTCTTGCACTGAGTTACAGTAGCACACAGCTGACTAAAATACATTCTGACAAGTTGGATGAATAAAATACAGTCTGACAAGTTGGATGGACATGAGGATGAGCATGGCTAACCTTACATTTACTACCCAGTTGCCCTTTAGAAAACCTGCCTTATAGAGCAGGTAGTTAACAGGGAGCTCTTCAGTCCTATAAAACAATGCCCCTGTTTTATAGACTAATAAATGAAATTTTTCTAGTACTTAAAGTACTTTTAGAAAAAGAAGTAGCAGGCAGAGGCAGGCGGATTTCTGAGTTCGAGGCCAGCCTGGTCTACAAAGTGAGGTCCAGGACAGCCAGGGCTACACAGAGAAACCCTGTCTCGAAAAAAAATAAAATAAAAAAAAAAGAAAAAGAAGTAGCTACATAGAAACAATGGCTATTTCAACCATATCTTCTCTGTTGACTCCCAATAAAGCTTAAGCAAGCATTTCCTGGGCTAGGAAGATGGCTCAGAGGCAGATATGCAGGGAGAGTTTGATGGCTTGCGTTTGATTCCTGGAACACATTTTAGAAAGCTTAGTGTGCTGGCACATGTTCAGGGAAAGCAGAGACTGGCTGACCATTGAATCTTGCTGCCCAGCCAGCCTGGCCTGGTAACAAGTTCAAAGCCTAGGAGAGAGCCTAACTCCTAAACAAGATGGGTGGCACCTGAGGAATGACACTTGGAGTTGATGTCTGGATGCTACATGCACATACACACATGTGTATCTGCACACAGAGAGAAATGTACAATTCACACACATACACATAAAGGATATTTTTCTCAAAAGAAATGATCTCCCTTACAGTGCTGTAAGGCTAAGCATATACAATGGTTAAAGAAAAGCATCGGACATCTTTTTGTTTCTATGCCCAAATCCCTCCTCGTGTGCACGTCCTTTCTTTGGCTTCCTCAAGGACACTACTAGGGTAGAGCCAGGAGGAAGCAAAGCTAAAGGCAGAAAAGCTGAAAACAAGCATTTTAAAAAAGAAACTTATGCTTTGCATTTCAAAAGTCCACAGGCAACGTGAGCCCCAAAATGTGAAGATAAAAAGCCAACTCCTGTGTCTGTTTCTTTCCCTTCCATTTCCCTTCCAGCATCTTCTTTTGTTCCTGGACTCTCCAGCCCAAACAGCTTTAAAATGAGTCAGTGGACATCCACACCCACGCAGGTCTAAGGCTTGCTGTAGGATGTCAGGCTCGTCATGCGCTGCTGCTGGGAGTTCCATCCACTGCTCTATCGGGGAGACTGGTCTTACTCACTTTATCCTGTAGTTCATTACTGAGGGAAAGAAAGAGAGGGAGCAGATACCCCTAGGCTCTTCAGATAGAAGTCCATGGCCAAAGCCTCTGAGACAGGAAAGTGGCTTCGTTTAAAAAGTTAAAGGGAAAGCTAGGTATGGTGGCGCTTGGCTATAATTCTGGAATTTGGAAAACTGAGGCAGGAGGATCAGGAGTTTCGAGGTAGCCTAAGATACTGGGTGATTTTGAAAGGTCTGCCTAGGCCACCTGAGATTCTGTCTGAAAAGCCAAAGGCAAGATAGGAAGGGAAGAGCACTTAGCCATGCTTGCTTGCTCCTAGATGGTATTTGCAAAGGATGTGGATGGGGTGCAATGAGTGGAAATTCTTCAGTGACAAAATAAAGGGGTATGTGTGTTTAAGAGTAACAGACATCTGTGTCACACAAATGTAAGCTGCCCCTTGAGTGCTGCTGAAGTCTTCAGTGGATTCTATTTCCTAATCAATGTCTTATGTGAGTGACATTTAGGGGAAACTAAAGAGATGTGAATACCACGTCTGTGTCAACACACGATACTTTAGGAATATACCGTGTACACACCATATTCTAGGAATATACTATATACACACCACACTATAGGAATATACCATATACACACCACACTATAGCAATATACCATACACACACCACAGTACAGGAATATACCAAATACTCACCACACTACAGGAATATACCGTATACACAACATACAGTAGGAATATACTACATACACACCGTACTATAGGAATATATGATACACATACCATACTATAAGAATATACCAAATAAACACCATACCATAGGAATATACGAAATACATACCACACTATAATAATTCAGGAGAGAAAAATTATCTCACTGTGAGATCAACGACATATACCAAGTTAATCTAGGCATGTTTGATGTTTAACACTAGCATTGACAGGATCTACAACCACCTGGGAAATACACCTCTAGGCATGCCCATGAGGGATTCTCTAAATTAGGTTAACTAGGGTGAGGAGGTCTGCCTTAGCTCTGGGCAGCAATATTCCTTTGGTTGGTGTTCTGAAATAAATAAAAAGGATCTGATTCTTTTTGCAAGCTGCCACTTTGTAGTCTGATTCCTATTGCTGTTGGAATCCTCTTTTGGCCACACAGTGCACTAGAACAAGGCCACTCTACCATCAAACTCCTAATACTGTTCTATTGGTGATGAACATAGGATTCTGAGTGCCTGGACCATGCAGCACTGCTCTCTTGTTAGGGCTCCGAGGAGTACTCTCCTTTAGACAATGTTTCCATATTAATCAAATCTTTCTCTGCTGATCCTAAAGAGGCAGGCAGGCCTGGTCCATTGAGAGAGCATAAAGCTGATAGCTGACAGGTTCCCTGACAGTTCTGCACAGGAGACTTTCTCAAGGGGTTAAACTCAGAGGGGAAAGAAAATGACTCTTTCCAATTACTAGCCTCCAGCTCATTCCTGCATTTCTACCTCCCGCCTGCCTTCCCTCAGCTGTCTCTTCTAAAGCATGACCGTTGCTTAATTAGCTCCATCTTTTGCTATTTTTCTTCTTATTAAGTAAACTCATTTTAGCAGTGCATGTCTAACCATCTCTTCTTATAATTTGGTTTCAAGAAATAGTTGAAGAGTTTCTTGTTGATTTATAAGTGCTGGGAAAAAGTAACCAAAAATCTTTGAAGAGTAAAAGTGACAAATCTACTTAGTGTTTGGAAAAGACATAGGTTATTCCCAATATCACTCAATCCATAAGCACAAGAATCACTCCTGTGTGGGGAGTCACACCTTAAGTCACAGCACTCGGGAGGCAGAAGACCTCGGTGAGTTAGGGGTCAGCCTAGACTGCATGGCTAGTTCTAGATCACCAAGGGATACATAGTCTAAAAATTAGCTACAAACTAACAGACTAAACTACTTCCAGCTTACAGGAAAACAACAATTTAAATATATGTGAAAACATTAAGGACCAAAAGGAACCATGCTAATTTTCTTAATTACCGTTCTATTGCTGTCAGGAAACACCATGACCAAGACAACTTACAGGAAAACAAAACATTTAATTGGGGTCTTGCTTACAGTGTCAGAGAGTTAGTTTATTCTCATCATAGCAGACAACATGCTGACAGGCAGACAAGCATTGTTACACCATGTCTGGTGTGTGCCACAAGGAAGGGCGGGCGGAGAAAACACCAGTGGGCTCCCGCAGCAGCAAAATCTTTTGTTATTCCCACCACATCAGCAGAGAGGCTGATCAATCAGGGCTGCCAGACAACAATTCAGGAGCCTCGTGTCTTCTGGCAGCCCAGAGTAGCGGCTGAAGCAGGGTCTATAATCACAAAGTCAGCAAGCATCTGAAAACAAGTTAGGGTCATAATTTTCACCAATCAGAGCTCAGGGATAAGGGACTGTCCCCAGTTTTCTATCATTGTCAACTGACATTGAACGTAAGTGCTTTTTGCCCCACCAATCAAATTCATTTGTTCTCTGTTGTTAGGAGCATGCAAGGTATAACTATTGCAGCTTAGAGAGGAAGTTAGCTTAGGCAGATGGAGTCTGAAGTCAAAATGGCAGTACTTAAGACAAGTTCCTTTCATCTGCTTCCTGTAGCATGGCACCATAGCAATAGCTGAGAGCTCTCACCTGATCCACAAGGTGCAGGCGGGGAGTGGGGGATGAGGAGGGGAGGGAAAGGAGTGCACAAGCACTAGAGTGGGCCTGCCATAGACTCTCAAAACCTCAAAGCCCACTCTCAATGATACACCAACTCCAACAAAGCCATACCTCCTAATTCCACTAACCAGGTACCATGCGTTCAAACGCATGAGCCAATGAGGGTCTTTTAAGTCAAACAGCCACACCAAGAATGCTTAAGCAAAATGAAGCAGGGTTGACTGGGATCCACACACATTGATTAGAATGTAAAAGGGTATAGAGAGACAGGATGAAAGATCTATTCGTGATATTCTAAGAAAGCTTCTTATCACCAGTGTAGGCCGATAGTTTAGCACTGGATAAAGAACTCACTAGGCAGTAAGAAGTCTTTAGAATTCTCACACATCTTGAATGTGACTTCTTCATTAGCACCCAAAGCTCTACACAAACAGCTCTGGCAGTCTGGGACTGTCACCATAGTACACTGAGTCACTAAGGACTTGCCTCTCTCATATCATGCTCAGGCCCCGAGTAACAATAATAAACTAACAAGCTAATGCCACGTAGACCAAAAAGCAGATGGCTCCAAAGCTCAGCATTATCCCCTGAGGCAGTGTTTCTCAACCTGTGGGTCGTGACCCCTCTGGGAGTTGAATGACCCTTTCATGGGGGTTATCACCTAAGACCACCCAATATTTACATGTAAGGATATTTACATTATGATTTTTGACAGCAACAAAATTACAGTAATAAAGTAGCTATAAAAATAATTTTATGGTTGGGTTCACCACAGCATGAGGGTCACAGCATTAGGAAGGTTGAGAACCTCTGGCTTAGACCCCTCTACTTCACTACTTTCACCGTATGTCTCCATCACTGTTCCCTGGCAGGAACGTGGCTTGCCTCCATCTGGTCTGCTTCCACTGCTCCTCCTAACTGCTGCCAAATGACATTCCTAAAATATAAATCATTTCCATTCTCTACTTGCACATCCCTATGATTTTTGCATTAGAGTAATCCTCTACTCGTGTGAACGCAAAGCCTTGTGGGACTGGTTGCCCTCCCCCATAACTTTTCCCATCAGTCATTCACACGATGAGTATGCTTCTAACTCTTTAGGCTCCCTCCCATTTCTAAGCTAACTCCTGTTTAGCACTTCATACTCCGCTGAGAAGCATCCCACTCCGGACCCTTCCATCATCTTTTCCACAGTCAGTCTGGTCCAAGCTCTCTGTGAGCACACCTTTAGTGTAACCCTTTATTCACAGGACTACAACAGCTGATTTTACACATTCTTCCCTGTCAGACTCTAAAGTTCTTTTTCTTCAACCATATTTGCTTCTCTTCATCTAACAAGTCCCTACAATACTAGCTGGCAAACTCATTTAGAACAGAGCTGGTGAACAGATTATAAGGGGAAAACAGATATAAACAACTTGTCTACCAAATTCAACCGAACTCTTACACTTCACAAAACATTTCCCATTCCAGGTAAGTATTTATGAAGCATTTTCCAGAGAGTTTAGAACAGGGTCTATTTCCCCCAAGAAGATGCCAGCATCCAAGGAACATGATGAAAATCTCTACAAAATATTAAAAGGGATAGAGGGAAATAAAGTTCAAATTTTATATATTATAACCAGAAGTCAATATAACAGTCCAAAAAGGAAAAAATAAACACAAAAATATATTAAGAGAATAAAAACTTCAAAGGATATCTGGAAAATGTAAGTTATAATTCTATTGGATTTAAATTTTTACAGATAGTAAAATTACTTTCACTTCATTTGCCCACCAAAGAGATTGCATTTCAATGAAGCCATTTCTTTGTATATTAGATGTAAATTGTTTCAACCCAAATAGTATAAATTGGCCAACATGTAGGATGTTGGAAAAGCCAGTGATGTAATGTTTACATATAGCTGAACCCTGAGAGAATTGTTCCCACTGGTCAGCAACAAGAGAACTTAAGGGGAACAAAATGCCAACAGTAAAGGGAATTTCATTGTGACATGGTGGCAAGAGCAGAACCCAATAGTGGTGACTGTAGCAGTCCCTCATGCAGGACAGAATATAGACAGGGAACCTCACCACTTTTCCCCCGGCACTGCAGCAAACCTAAAGCCGATCTGAGCAACAAATCCCATTTTTAAAATGGTAATTTATTCATACACCAACCTTTGTCTCTCTCATCTTTGTGGTGTGGAAACACTGGTCTCCAACAATGCAAACAAATCACTAGGGGTACTATTACTCCCCCTACATCTGGTGTCTAGAGGGTGCATCATTGCCTTAGTATAAGGTAACTCAATTTCAAGTCTTCTATGCATACTTGTCTGATTCAAAGCATGCATGCTTCATAAACCATAAGTAAAAGAATACCTATTCTTCACACATAGCCTGGCTTTCTTTTTTCCAGATGATCAGTACATCCTAACTTCTAGTAAACCCTCCACAAAATTCACCAACAGCTGTGCAGAGGCAGCATGGCCCTAGATCTCCCACCGCGACTCAGTGGGGAAGCATGGTGGTGATATTCCCCAAGGACCCTCAGCAGTAGAGCTTGTAGAGCAGAAAAATCTCAGCTAATTTATTTACCACCCTAAGGATAAAGTCCCAGTGCCTAGGTTTGAAAGAGACAAAGAGAGACATGAGTCAAGAGAGATTATGTTTTGAAGACACTCAGAGAAATGGTCATAGAGAATAAAATAACTTCTAGTAGGGTAAATTGATACAGATGTGGCGATTGGCTTATCCACCCTTCTTTGGAACTTGGAATGTCACAGGTGACTAAACCCCCTTACATGTGACCCAACTCAAGGAACTCAAACACGGAACACTAGACTGCTGAGGAAGCAGGTGGGAAAGATCCTGAGTGGAACTAGTCTTTGCAGCTTGAAGAGGAAGTGACTACAAAGGCATCAGAGCTGAGTTCTTCTCCCCTAGGACCTCCCAAAGCAGCAGCAGTAGAGAGTGGCATCTCAGAAAGACAGAAAGAATCGATCCTTTTAACGGTGACTTTAGTAAATTTAATCCATGTATATATTAAATATTAAGCATATGCCCTACCTTCCTTCCCATATACATACATGATTTGTGTGTGTGTGTGTGTGTGTGTGTGTGTGTGTGTGTGTGTGTCTAATGCCTAGTAGGGACATTATTGCCTTATAGAGTAACTCAATTTCAAGTCCTGTGTGTGTGTGTGTGTGTCTGTGTGTCTGTGTGTCTGTGTGTGTGTCTGTGTGTCTGTGTGCAGGTGAGCACATGAGCATGTGCATGTGTGAACATGCGCGCACATGTCAATCTACTTTTTAAGGAACCTTGATACTGACTTCCATAGCTTGCATTTCCACCACAAGGGAATAAGTATTCCTCTTTCCTTTCATCCACATAGACATTTTCAACATTATTTTTTTAATTTGGCATTCTGACTGTGGTGAGATAAAATCTCAGAGAAGCCTTAATTTGCATTTTCTCTGGTGACTAAAACATTAAACATTTTCCATATTTCTCAACCATTTGTGTTTTATTTTTTGAGAATTCCCCTTTGTTCTATTCCTCATATTTCAATTGTGTTGCTAATTTAACTATTCAACTCTTTAAAATCATTTATATATTTTATATACTAACCCTCTTTCAAATGTATAGCTCATAAAACGTTTTCCCATTCTGTACACTGTCTCTCCACTGGTGTGCTTAATTGTACAGAAACCTTGTAATTTACTGGTGTTCCACTTATTAACTGCAATCTTTATGCCTTGCTATTGGGGTCCTGTCTAGAAAGTTCTTTCCTATGGCCATGATAACCTACTTTCTCTCCTTTCAGAGTCTGAATATTAGGTCTTATATTGAAGTCCTTGATCTAGACTCCTCATGTGACAGGAAAGGGGATACAATCTCTGATTTTCATGGAGAGTGGAATAAAAGCAAATATCACAGCACCATTTGCCACTAGTAATTCCTCTACATGTGAATAAATTGATTTAAATGTCTATTTTCCTCTTCTATAAGATAAAAGTGAGCTACAGGAACAAATAGTTACACCCTTATTTTGCTATTTTAGATTGTCCTGGTAGAGGTGGCTACCTATTCTCTTTAGAATCCATAAAAACCTAAAATATTCCAGAAATGTATTTTGCTTTCTGTTACAAAATATTTGTTTGGCTTATGTTTCCAGGTAACGATCCATCAGGGAGGGAAGTCAGGGCAGGAACCTGGAGGCAGGAACTGTAGAGGCAGGAACCATGGAGGAACACTGCTTACTGGACACCCTCACCCACACACACTCACCCACACACACTCACCCACACACACACTGCCATATACCCAGATAGCTTTCTTACACAACCTATATGCATCTGTTTAGTAATGATTCTTCTCACCATGGACTGGAACCTCCTTCATCAATTAGCAATCAAAGAATTTCCCCACAGCTATGCCAAAGGCTAGTCTAATGTATTTCTTCAGTGGAAATTCTCTCTTCAACTGTGACTACAGGCTCTGTCAACCTGACAATAAAAATTAGCCAACACAGCCATTCTTCCACTGAGACTTTGGTAAGAATTCCAAAGTCCCATTTCACATTTACTAATATAGATAACTTAGGAAAGACATATTCATATAGATACAAGAAATATACAGAACTCCAAGTAGACAATATCAGAACATAAGCATCCTATGCCGTATTATAGCCAAAACACTAAATACACAGAGCAAAGAAAACAAACAGAGCAACAACAACAACAACAAAGCAAGTCACACTTAAAGGAAAACCCATCGAAATAACACTTGACTTCTTAATGAAAACTATAAAATCCAGAAGGTCCTGGAGAAATGTTTTCCAAGTTCTAAAAGAACTTGATGTCCTGATAGACTACTGCACCCAGAAAACTGTCTGCCATAATGAAAGAGAAAGAAAAACTTATCATAAAACAAACATTATAAAAAATTCATATGGAACAAAACAATAACAGCTTAAGCAGAATACTGAACATAATGCTTCAAACTGAAGAGAGGATCCAGCACAACTGAAAGGCTCTAGAAATAAAACAAGCAATATCAAAATTTAATTAAACACAATGCACAACTAAGAACACAAACCAGCAAAAAGCCATCAAAATAACTGCAATCTTGACATACCTTTTAACAATCACTTTTGATATTCATGACCTTAATCTTCCAATCAAACGACACAGGTTAGCTGAGTGGAGTAATATTCAAATCCATCTATATGCTGCCTACAAGAAACTCATCTTGGCTTTAAAGTTTGGTACAAATTTAAATTGAAAGAATGGGGAAAATATTCTGAACAAATGGGATCAGGAAGCAACCAGGTGTTGATATCCTAGTATCTGACAACATAGACTTCAACATAAAACTAATCAAAAAACAGAAAATGGTACTTCATACTAATTAGGGATCAATTAATCAAGAAAATATTACAATACTAAGCATATATGCACCAAACTCTGGTACATCCAATTCCATTTAAAAACCATACAAATGGAATTAAAGACACAGATTAACACAAAACAAATCTAATATTTCAGCACCTCAATTTCTCTACCAGATATGTCATTCTAGACATAAACAGAAACCTCAGATTAAATGGTATCTTACACTTGGATCTAGCAGATATCTACAAATATTCTATCCAAATGGCAAAAAATATAAATTCTACTCAGGAACACATGGAATCTTCTCTAAAATAGACCACAAACTGGGAACAAAGCAAACTTCAATAAATACAGAAAAATTGAAATAATCACATTTGTTCTACCTGACCATTGTATGATAAATTTTAAAATGACAGCAAACAAAACTCCAGTGTGTGTATAAACTCATGGCAATTAAACAACTCATGACTGAATGATAAATGTGACAAAGAAGAAAGAAAAAAAGAAAGAAAGAAAGAAAGAAAGAAAGAAAGAAAGAAAGAAAGAAAGAAACCAATATATTCCTGGAAATAAAAGAGATGAAAACACCACACTACAAGCAAGACACACACACACACAGTAAACAATTGTAAGGAGAAAATGTATATCTCTGTGTACTTATATTAAAAACCTAAGAAGGAATATCAATAAATGATTTACTGACACAACTCAAGAATTTGGAGCAGCAAGAACAAAGGATACCCAAACCCAATACATGTCCAGAAATAGTAAAATAAAAAAGGAAGGAAGGAAGGGAAAAAGAAAGAAAGAAAGAAAGAAAGAAAGAAAGAAAGAAAGAAAGAAAGAAAGAAAGAAAGAAATTAACAAAAATAGTATCAAAGCAAAATTGCACAAAAATCTAGCTCTTTGAGAAGATAAAGTTTGGCAGACCCCTGACTAAACTAAGCAAAAGAAAGAGGACTCTTCAGGGTCACAACTGAAGAGGGAAATACTGTAAAAAGACATCAAAAGAATATAGACTATTGTAAAGGACACTTTAAGAACCTGTACTCCTTTAAGCTTGAAAATTTCAAAGAAATAATTGATTTTTTAAAAAAAAATCTTGATTCATACAAACTATTAAAGTTAAACCAAGAAGCAATCAACAACCTAGGCAAAATAAAAGATGTAAATAATAATAAAACTTCTAATTAAAAAATGATGCAGGCCTGATAGAGTCACACTAAAATTTTATGAGAATCTCAAAGACGAATGCAACTAGTACTTTGAAAATTATATAAGCATCCCTCCCAAACTCATTCTGTAAGGCCAGTATCACTCTAATACCAAAGCCAATTACAAAACGAAAGCCAAAGCTACGGGCCAGCTTCCCTGATGACAACAAATGCAAAATCATCAATAAAATTATACCAAACTGAATGCAGGCACATATCAATAAAGTTGGCTCTATACTGGACATGCAGGGTTGGTTCAACATATGTAAGTCAATAAATATAAGTCATGTAAATGGACTAAAGGAAAAAAATCACATGACCATCTTAATAGATGGGAAAGGAAAAGCCTCTGACCAAATCCACCATAAAAGTCCTAGACCATGACAGGAAGCACATACCCCAACATAATAAAGGCTTTATATGGAAAAACTCACGGCCAATATTGTCCTAAATTGAGGGAAACCTCAAAGCAATTCCATTAAAATCAGGAGTGAGATAGGGCTGGCGACTATACCCACTTCTTTCAATACAGTGCTGCAAGCATGAACCAGAGCAACATAGCTAGAAAGGAAAGTTACAGGGATACTTGCAGCTGAGTAAATTATATAGTTTATTATATAGCTGAGTATATTATTTAGCTGAGTAAATTATATAGTTTAGAGTTGCAGAGGGTCAGCTACTGCATATAAGAGATCTTAAAATCCAACCAGAAAGCTCTTAGAAACAATCGACAACTCCAGCACTGTGGCAGGATACAAATAAGTTTACAAAAATCACTAGTCATTCCATATACCAACAACAAGCACACTGAGAAAGAGATCAAGGGTACATCCCCATTTACAGCAGCATTAGAGATAATAAAATATCTTAGGACAGCCTATTGATGGAGGAGAATGACATTTCATCTTTAAATCTCTAAAGAAGGAGATTGAGGAAGATAGTAGAAAATGGAAAGACACTCCATGTGTGTGGACCAGTGAAATTAATGCTGTGAAGATAAATGTCCTGCCAAAAGCAATTTACAGAGTCAACACAATCCCGATCAAAATATCTACAACATTCTTCTCAGAAACAGAAAAAAAAAATCTTACATTAATAAAAAATCATAAAAGATTCTTCATAGTCAAAGCAATCCTGAGGGGGTAGAAGATGGACAGATTGATAGTCTAGACTTCAAGATATATGACAAAGGAAGAAGGAGGAGGAGGAGGAGGAGGAGGAGGAGGAGGAGGGAAGGAGGGAAGGAAAAGGAGGAGGAGAAGGAGAAGAAGGAGGAGGAAGACAAGGAAGAAGAAGAAGAAGAAGAAGAAGAAGAAGAAGAAGAAGAAGAAGAAGAAGAAGAAGAAGAAGAAGAAGAAGAAAGGAAGGAAGGAAGGAAGGAAGGAAGGAAGGAAGGAAGGAAGGAAGGAAGGAAGGAAGGAAGGAAGGAAGGAAGGAAGGAAGAAAGAAAGAAAGAAAGAAAGAAAGAAAGAAAGAAAGAAAGAAAGAAAGAAAGAAAGAAAGAAAGAAAGAAGAATATTTGACAAAGAGAAAAAATATTCAGTGAATGAAAGATATCATCTTCAACAATGATGTTACAAAAACTAGATGTCCACATACCAAAGAATAAAATTGGTCCTGAGTCTATCAGCCTGCATAAAATTATCGCTAAGTGCTTCAAAGAACTCAATGTGAAACACTAAAACTGCTAGAAGAAAACAGGCAGCAACTCCTGGAAGATCTGGGTGCAGGAAAGGACTTTCTGAGCAGGACTCGATTTACCCAGAAATTAAGACAACTGGCAAATAGGACCTCACAAAACTAAAAAGCTTCTAAACAGTTAAGGGAACAATCAATCTACTGAAGAACTAACCCACGTAATGGGAGAGAAGCTTTGCTAACTGGACATCTGGCAGATGATTAATATCCAAAAATACACAGAAAATTCAAAAGGCAAAGAGCCAAGGAAACAAATGACCCAAGTGAAAACATGAGCAAGATCCAAACAGTCCCCAAACCAAGTAAGAATGACAAGAAGCACTTCAAAACATGCTCCCCACTCTTAGCAATTAGGGAAATGCAAATTAAACCAACTCTGAGATTTCATCTTACAGGCAGTCATGTTTGGCTAAGATCAGCAAAACAGCCAACAGGAAATGCTCCTGAGGCCATGGGGAAGATGGAAAGCTCATTCATTCACTGTTGGTGGAAATGCCAAGTGGTGCAGCTAGCTACTCTATAAAGCAATAAGAAAATACTCAAAAAGCTGAAAATAAATCTGCCATCCTACTCAGCTACGTCACTCTTTGGCATCCTACCCCACAGATACTGGCTTGGCCAACTTCACTGCCTCCCTCTTCACAATAGCTAGGAAACGGAAACAACATCTATGTTCCTCATCAGATGATGAAAACGTGATACAAATGCACTGTGAAATACTATTCAGCTGTCAAGAAGAGTGCTAGCATGAAATTTGCAGGCAAGTGGATGGACCTAGAAAGTATTATATTGATGAGGTCATAACCCAGACCCAGAAGATGCTATGTGCTTTTTCTCAACTGTGATGGCTTAAAAGCTCCACTTCCTGTGGAGGGACTGACATACTCGCTTAGTTTATTCTGCTCAAGATCTCATTGAAAGAATTTTTTTGGGGGGGGGGTACTGGCATGACAAGAGATCTCAGTGTTTTCTCTGATATATCATTAAAACCAAGTGATAACCCTCCTATTAAATAAATCAAGTAGCACTTTCACAGGACTATAATATGTAAAATTCATTTGTAACCTGGAGGTTCTGGTCTATGGAATCTTCATTGTTCACCTGAGAGTGTCCTGGAGGGAAGACATCATCCCCAGGGGCTTACAAAGCACTGATGTTTGTAAGGGAGAAAGTCTTCGTTCACAGTTTCAGAAGGTTCTGCTCTCAGATACTGGCTCCACTGTTACTGGACTGTAGGAAGTCAGGGAGCCTCTGGAAGAACATTGTTGATTTTCTCACAGAGGTGAGGAAGGCAAGGAAGGCAGAAGAAGGGGCTGAGAAACAGACACATCCTTCCACCCCTCACCCCCCCCTTCCAGGTCACAACTTCTAAGCTGGGAGGTCACCACATCCCAAGAGTGCAATCAGTTGTGGGATGTCCCTTGATGAGTATGGCACCTTTACCACCCAATCACCTCTCAATGCATGACTGAGAACCACACCTTCAGTGTGTGTGTATGTGTATTTGTGTGTGTGTGTGTGTGTGTTTGTGTGTGTGTGTTTAATTACACCATAAAGCATGGTATACCAAATACAAACACAACACTTGCAACAAAGATGGACTGTTCCTTCTTTTCTTGAGCTTCTCATTCATTTGGCTAATAATAAAGTAAAACATGATCCTATTATCTAACCATCATGCTTTGCAATGCTTTTATACCTTAACAACCAACATTTCCAATGGAACTTCAAATTATCCCATAGAACAGGATGGAGAGAGAGGCAGAAGGGTGCCTGTGGCATGCAGCTGAAGAGAAAAAGCCAAGTTTTGCTACGATTCCGAGAGAGTAACTCATTAAGCCCAATTACTAGAGACAATCAGTTTCTAAATTGGCTTCTAGGTCCAGCTAGGACTGAGTTTGTTGACAATCTTAGTTTTTAATGATTTTGATGTAAAGATCCCTGCAGGCCATTTCTGCTAATAGAGCTGGTGAGGCATGCTAGTCCTGTTGACAGTTACATTCTAGCTGAGACATTGCCTCTGCTCCCAGTCTCCCTTTCATCTCAGCTTAATGCAAATGCAGCCAAAGGTTTTTAATACACTGATTTTTCTTGCTGGTGAAACTTAATTATTTCACTCAACCAGGTTGGAAAACAGAGATAATTAATGATGGCATATGAATTTTCACAAGATTGAAAAGACCATGAATGAAAATTCCAAAACCTCTTGAAGGGACTTGTATCAGCAGAGACTCTCCTGCTAGGAAGGATGCTGGGGGCTCAGAGTTGCTCAGAAAGAACAGGTCAGCTATGGTGGCTCAAAGCATGATCTCATCTAAACACAGCAATAAAAAGTAATGGAAACAAGATGCACACCATTGTAAGGGTTTCAGACACTGCACTGGATACACTGGATACAATTCTGTCTTCTTTCCTCTTCGCTCTTAGAGGAGGAGAACGTCCCTGGTGATACACTCAAGGATAAATATTGTTCAAATCAACATTTTCACAATCAACTAAGCATATGTGCCTGGAAAGCAGATAGTTTTCACCAATATATGTATAAAAAACAAATTACAAATTTGTACCACATCGGAAATAGATTATCTTTAAATAGGAATGGACTCATGGTTGTACTATGATTTATGATTCAACTTAACATTACATACACTCTTAAATACCAAAATATTGAAAATATCCTGGCAAATGTTTACATATTAGAATTCTTGCTTGAATATTAGAATTTTATATGACGAATGTGTCTTCTTGTGTGATTGAAACCTTCATTTACTCAGTTGAGATAATGCTTTTTGGTTCACACTTCTTTGCAAAAAGACAATGTAAGATAATATAGCACTTCTTTTATTTAAAAACAGTCATAATTGCCAATTTCAAATGTCCGCCCTTTATTTAACCTTTTTCTTAGCTACTGTCAACCAATAGAAAAAATTCCCAGGGATCTTGTAGACATTGAGTTGATAGAGCAATTCTCAACTTCATATGAAAAAAAAAAAAAAAAAAGGACTCAGGATCACTAAAACAATCCTGGACAATAAAAGAACTTCTGAAGGTATCACCATCCCTGATTTCCAACTGTACTACAGAGCAATAAAAATTGAAGGCACATGGTACTGCTATTAAATAAACATATTGATCAGTGGAATAGAATTGAAGACCCAGAAATAAACTCATACACCTAAGGACACTTGATTTTTGACAAAGAAGCCAAAATCATATAATGGAAAAAAAGAAAATACCTTCATCAAACAGTGTTGGTCTAATTAGATGTTTGCATATAGAAGAATGAAAATAGATTCATATTTACCACCCTCACAAAACTCAAGTCCAAAGATCTCAACATAAAACTGGATGCACTAAATCTAATAGAAAAGAAAGTGGGGAAATGCCTTGAACACTTTGGCACAGGGGACAACTTCCAAAACAGAACACCAAAAGTTCAGGCACTAAGATCAACAATTAATAAACAGGACCTCATGAAACCGCAAAGCTTCTGCAAGGCTAAGGACACCCTCAACTGAACAGAACAGTAACCTACAGAATGGGAAAAGATCTTCACCAACCCTACATCTGACAGAGGACTAATAGCCACAAGAAATTATGTACCAACAAACCAATGACCCAATTAAAAAATGGGGAACAGAGCTAAACAGAGAATTCTCAACAGAGGAATCTCTGGTGGCCAAGAAGCACTTAAAGAAATGTTCAACAACGCCAGGGCCAAAAAGTGGGAATGGGTGCGTAGGGGAGTGGGGGGGAGGGTATGGGGGACTTTTGGGATAGCATTGGAAATGTAATTGAGGAAAATACATAATAAAAAAAAAGAAATGTTCAACAAACTTGGTCATCAGGAAAAAGCAAATCAAAATGATTCTGAGATCCTTATACCTGTCAGATAGCAAAGATCAAAAACTCAGGTGACAGCATATTCTGACAAAGATGTAGAGCAAGGGGAACACTCCTCCATTACTGGTGGGAGTGCAAACTTGTACAACCACTTTGGAAATAAATTTTGTGGTTTCTCTGAAAATTGGGAATAGTTTTACCTCAAGACCCAGCTATACCACTCCTGGGCATATATATTGAAAAGATGCTCTACCATACCACAAGGATACTTGCTCAACTATATTCATATCAGCTTTATTCATAATATCCAGAAAGTGGGCTAGAGAGATGGCTCAGTGGTTAAGAGCACTGACTGTTCTTCCAGAGGTCCTGAGTTCAATTCCCAGCAACTACCTACCATTTGCAATGGTGTCTGATGCCCTCTTCTGGTGTCTGAAGGCAGCTACAATGTACTCATATAAATAAAATAAATAAATCTTAAAACAATAAACAAAACAAACAAAAACCAGAAAGATCTCAAATTACCTAATGATATATCTCAGGGTCCTAGAAAAATAAGAACAATCCAAACCCCAAACTAAGAAACAGATCAGGGTAGAAGTTAATGACATGAAGACTCAAAGATCTGGCTGGAGTTGCCTCTCTGATAAAGTAAATACAATTTTCAAAACCTTAGTAACACTGACCAAAAATACTGCCACCTAGCTACTCAATTTTTTAAAAAAGAAGAAAAGAAATAAAATAAAACTGTAACTCTCAGGCTAATAATCTTAAATTTCTAGTGGATTCTTGCCCGACACATTGGTTCGCCATCTGTTGTGCGAAATATTAAAAAACGACCCAGCATGTTCTTGTGCTTGCGCTGGCAACTCTCTGCCACAGCTGCCTGGCTGGCCAAGCACTAGTGGGCAATGGCCAACCTATTTTTATCTCGTAGAGACTCTGACTCAGAACTCCACAATCTCTCCACCCAGCTCACTGGGTTCCCACAGGTGGGTCATTACCAAGCCAACCCTGTACTTCAAATCCCCCATGGACTTTGTGGTGTACATCAGTCAAACCCATGTTTTGCTGCCATACCTTTCTCTCCTGAACCCAGACAAGCCTCCCTCCTTATGAAGGAAAACACCACACAAACTTAGCTCAGAAACAATGGTAACTCAATCACCTGCAGCAGCTAAAATCCTAACCTTGTAAGCCTTATTAAATCTACCTCCTCTGGTGGTGAATTCTGACAGCTCCACCATTAAAACCGGGAGACACTCATTGCTACATCTTGTCCTCACGCTATCCCCATCCAAAAGGGGCCTAACTCTCTCCTGCTTCCTTTCTTCCTCCATCCAACCCAGAAGTCCCACCTACTTGCCCAGTGATTGGCTCATTTATTCATTACGGGATTAGTTCACAAGAAGTCACCTGAACATGTGACTCATTCCTAATTCCAGACAACACCTCCCAGAGAGCAGAATTAACATAAAAATAAAAGCAGCATAGAGGCATCCACAACAAATGTACACAAACAAGAGGGGAGAAAAGCAGCTCACTATATTTCCCAGTGAAATACAAAGAATTATTATGAAGCACTTTGAAAACTTGCATTCAAAAACTTAGAAAATCTAGAAAACATGGATGGATTGTTAAAGAAATATGACCTACCAAGATTAAATCCAGAAAACAGAAACAACTTAAGCAAACCTGTAGCAATCAATGAGATTGAAACTAATAATTAAAAATAAAAAAAGCAGACCAAACCATTCAGGACCAAAGGGCTTTGCTGCTGTGGTCTAGCAAACGTTTAAAGAAACATTGACACCAATGCTCCTCAAACTGTTCCTTAACACAGACAGGGAAGGAATACTACAAAACTCTTTCTATATAAACTCATTCTACAAAGCCAGCATTCTTCCAATACCAAAGCTGAATAAAGACCAAACAGAGAAACTGTAGACCAATTCCCCAATGAAGATAAACGCAAAACATCTCAATAAAACTCTTGCAAATTAAAGTCAAAAATACATGAAGAAGACCATACATCATGACCAAATTAGTTTCAACTGAGACTGCGATTGCTGGTCGTACATAAATCAATACCAATCAGAACACAACTGGACCTAAGGCTAGAAATGGGTTGCTTCAGATAAATCCCTGAACAGAAGGAATACACCTCCATATAATAAAGGCTAAATATGACAAAACCATAGCCTGCTTGATACTGTATGGGGCAAAACTCAGAGCTTTCCCTCCAAAGTTCGGAATAACACTATGTTACCTGCTCTCCTCCCTTATAATGTCATGACAATAAGACAGGAAAAAGCAAACAAGAGAGATATCAACTGGAAAGGAAGCAACCACGTTGTTTCTATTTGTGTATGAAATCATCCCGTACTTAGAAAGCACTAAAGTCTCAAACAGAAAACTTCTGATTTGATATGATAAACACTTTTAGAAGAGTAGGAGCAGAGAACCAACACACAGTCACCATTAGCTTCCCTACATACCAACAATGAAATTGCTCAAAATGCATAAGGGTGAAAACACCACACACAATAGCTTCCAAAAATAAAGTACTGAGGGATAAATCTAAACAAGGAGGAGAAAGACTTTTACAAAGAAATCTTATGATGCTGGAGAAATACATTGAAGAAGACACTAGAAAATGCACTGCCCTCCCCCATGCTCACAACAAGCATGTTAATATTGTGAAAACAGCTGCATTACTCAAAACTATCTACAAGGTCAGTGCAAACCCCATGAAAATTCCAATGAAATGTCTCACAGAACTAGAAGAAAACAACCCGAATTTCATAAAGAAGCACCAGGGGTCCCAAATAGTTACGTAGCATAGAGAGCAGAGCTGAGGGTGTCAACACCCAGTCACACTGCCTTACAGAAGGCCACGGAGATGCTGGGTGAAGGCGCTTGCTACCACGCCTGATAACCTGAGTTCAATCCCCAGAACCTATGAGTTGGGAAAGAACTCTTTCAAGTTTTCCATTGGCCTCTACATGTATGCTAGGTAAACACACACACACACACATTTTTATTTTTAAAAAATTATATTATAGAACAATGAGGGGACTGCATGCACTAAAGTAGATACATAGAAAAATAGAATGGGGTGGAATGGAATGGAACGGAACGGAACGGAACGGAACGGAACGGAACGGAACGGAACGGAACGGAACGGAACGGAACGGAACGGAACGGAACAGAACAGAACAGAACAGAACAGAACAGAACAGAACAGAACAGAACAGAACAGAATAGAATACCCAGAATATAAATTAGAACACTTACAACCAAGCTGTCAGTAATATTCTTAGGTGAAAAGCCTCCTTAGGGAATGGTCCTGGGAAAACTGGATTTGCACATTTAGAAGACAGAAACTAGACCCATGTGTCTCAGCTTGCACACAGGTAACAGATTCAGCCTAGATGTCCATCAGATGCTCCGTGGATAGTGAAAGCATGGGTACATGGAACTTTCTTATTCCATTAAGAAAAGTGGAATTGGAGAGGGGAAGGGTATGGGGGACTTTCGGAATAACATTTAAAATGTAAATGAAGAAAATACCTAATTTAAAAATTGGAAAAAAAGAAAAGTGGAATTATGAAAATTGCAGGGAAATGATGGAACTGGAAAATATTGAACTGAGTGAGGCAACCCAGGCCCCGAAAGACAGGTGCTGCATGTTGTCCCTTATATGTAGATCCTATGTATGAACCCTTAGAGTAGTGTGCTTAACTTGAGATGCCCATAGAGGCCAGGATGGAAGGGAACCATTAGGGGGAGAGAGCAAACAGAAGCCTCATGAGAGGGGAGGATTGTAAACATGTGTAGCATCTGAGGGAGAATTCAGGAGGGGAAGGATAGAAAGGAAGGGGGAGGGACTGGTAAGTATAGTAGATTGGACGAGATGGCCACTGTAGTTTCAGGCATCTGAACATTTGAGTCACAGTTGCTGGCTCTTAGGATGAGCTTGAAAGGTAGCCTTGCTGGAAGAAATATGTCACTGGGGTTGGGCTTTGATATTTCAAAAGCCATACTCATACCTGTTGTGTCTCTCTGTTTCCTGTTTGTGGTTCAAGACGTAAGATCACAGCTGCTGCTCCAGTTGCCTGCTGCCTTCCACCTCTGCTCAGCCATCAAGCAGAAGAATTCATCTGGCACTGTGAGGCCCAAACAGTCTCCATCTAAAAGTTACCTTAGCCATGATCTTTTATCACAGCAACAAGAAAATAACTAGAAATAAGTAATCAAAATAAGGGTGTGTGGAAAAGCCATGTGGAAACCCGGCGCTTTGTAAGCTTTTTTTTAATGAGATAAAACAAGGGCTTGAATGGAGCCATCCTGCATGGGAGGGTAAAGTTTCTCCTAGAAACCATGGGTTAGTAAACAAAAATCCCAAGAGCAGGCATGGGGTGAGTTCTTGGTCAGCGGTGGAGGGTGTTTACTGGCAGGGACAGAGGCCTTAAAAATAATACATTGCTACATACTTTAGTTGCAGAACACAGAGAAACCAAGTGGAACTAAATTTGAAACTTTCTCCCTGCAGGCTACATTCACAGGGAGAGAGGGTACTGTGAGAGACTGCTCAGAGGGAAAGGCCGTCCAAACTCCTACCCAACTTGGAATTCTTATGCTACAAGAATAACCTGCAGTGTGATTAAATATAAAGCCATCTCCACAGGAGAGAGTTCCTACCCACTACTGTAGACCTGCTCAGAGGTCATAGGCTCTAGCAGGAAACCTGTTACTGTTTTTTTGCTAAGAAGACATGTTCTCAAAACATCAGTGCTGTTCCGGGTCTTCTTTCAGAAAAGCTTCCTGTTGTAGAACACAATACATAACATGGAGTCCCGTCTTGTGAGTGCTTCAGCTGTTGAGCAGGGGTGAGGGTGGATTATTTGGGCCTAAGTGGGAGATCTGCATAACCATCTCCAGGTCTCAGAGAGCATGCAGAATACAGAGTGAAAGGAAGGTAAGCAGAAGATGGAGATACATGCAACACAGAGAGACATGTACAACACAGAGGTGACATGCACAACACATCCTGACCATGATAAGACTGCTCTCTTGTGCTCACTGTACCTATGGCTGTCCTCATGAGGCCTGTATAACTGGACCTGCCAAGACTTCATCATAGATAGGGGAGGAGCACATGAGGCCCACATCTCCCTGAGGTACAATTGGGAGTTAATAGTCACTGAGTCAAAGGGCATCACATTTTTCTGTGGTGTAGCCACGGATAAGTTGTCAGTGTTCCACTGAATAATCATCCATACAATCTCATGCAATGAACCCTAGTTAAAAATAGGAAATACACACACAAATACATATATATACACATACATGCACACACATATATACACACAAAAATATACAGACACACAGTATACGTACAATACACCCATGTACATATACATATACATGCATATACACATACAAACACACATATATATACACATACTACACACAATATACACATGCACACACAGTACATAGATTAGAGTGGACCTTGTTGGGAAGAAGCAGCGTCTCAAGAGGAAGGTAAGGGCAGAGTTGGAAAAGGAGATAGATAAAAGAAGCTGGATTGCCAGGCAGTGGTGGCACACACCTTTGATCCTTGCACTTGGGAGGCAGATATGTGAATTCAAGGCCAGTCAGGGCTACACAGAGAAACCCTGTCTCAAAGAGAAACAGAGAGAAGGGGATGGGAGTGGCTAGTGGGGCATGAAGTTCACTAAAATTCATTATGTCATATACATGTGTAAAACTATCAAAGAAAAAATAATGTAAAAAGGAACAAGAAACAAAATATAAGGATAAGCAAAAAAAATTCTCAGAACTTTTAACAGCACATGAAATAACTTTAAGACTTTATAAGTGCAATTTAAAAGTTCCACAATGAAGTTTGACACAGCAAAGAAAACAGACAGCTGATAGAATGGAGAAATGTCTTTGTCAAAGACACATCAGATATGAGACTGATATCCAGAATACACGAAGAACTGTTAAAATTAAACCTGCAGAAAACGTTTTCTGCACAACAAATAGGCTAAGGGACTGGACAGGCAATTCCAAAAGAAAGAAAGAAAGAAAGAAAGAAAGAAAGAAAGGAAGGAAGGAAGGAAGGAAGGAAGGAAGGAAGGAAGGAAGGAAGGAAGGGAAAGAAGGAAGGAGGGAAGGAAGGAAGGAAGGAAGGAAGGAAGGAAGGAAGGAAGGAAGGGAAAGAAGGAAGGAGGGAAGGAAGGAAGGAAAGAAGGAAGGAAGGAAGGAAGGAAGGAAGGAAGGAAGGAAGGAAGGAAGGAAGGAAGGCAAGCCAAAGTGCTTGAAAAAATTCTTCAGCATTATTAGCCATTATGAAATGCAAATTAAAACTGCTTAGAGAGTCTGCTCACCCCAGTCAGAGTGGTTATCACTAGGGGAAATTTTTGACAACAAATGGCGGTGGGGATATGAGGAACATTGTACAGACATGGTGAAAACCAGTGCAGAAGCTCCTCAAAATACTGACAGTAGAGCTTTATACGGCCCAGCTATTCCCAATCAACATCCACAGGATTACTTTGTATATCATGTTTATGGCTAGACTGTTTACAGCAGCTAGGAAGTGGAGAAGGCAGTGTTGGCCAGAATCTACAGATGGCTGGATAATGAAGATGTGGCACATACACACAATGCACAAAGTAAAATGAAATCAAGGCATTTATAGGAAAATGGATGCATCTAGAACTTACTTGGCTTGGTGAAATAAATGAGAAACAGAAGAATACTGCATAATTTCTCTCAAATTTAAACATGTGTGTGTTTAATATCTGTTCATATGTGTGTGTTCTAGGTCACAAAAATATTAAATGAGCAGTGAGAAGAGAGCCACGGGATGCAATGGAAGCAGAAACAGAGAGAGCCATAGGTACAATGGAAGCAGAAACGAGGAGGGTCACAGGATGCAATGGAAGCTGAAACAGAGAAAACCACAGGAACAATAGAAGTGGAAAAGGAGAGAGTCATGGGATGCAATGGAAGTGGAAACAAAGAGGGTCACATGATGCAATGGAAGCAGAAATGAGAGGGTCACATGATGCAATGGAAGTAGAAACGGAGAGTTGTGGGATGCAATGGAAGTAGAAACAGAAAGGGTCATGTGATGCAACGGAAGTGGAAATGGAAAGGGTCACGTGATGCAATGGAAGCAGAAATAGAGAGGGTCGTTGGATGTGTGTCACAGGAAAGCAGAAGGGGAAAACCAGAGGAAGGAGAGAAATCAGTGGGAGCTGAAGAGTACATAGGGGGAAAAAATATTGCCCGGGAGCAAATGAAAACAGGACACAGTGGAGCATGTGAGTGTGAAGATACCAGGATGAAACCTTTGCTCAAGTTCTAACCTAAAAACTTAATAGAAAAATATCTATATCAATCTTCAACATTTGAAGTATAGTTTTGGATTGCTCTGTGTTAGAATGTTTGACTTCAAAACTGCTATTTGTATTCCTGGCTTGAGTTTCATTAAAAAAAAAAAAAAACTGTTCATTGAATTTTAAGGTTGGGATTAGGACAGAATTACTAATGATTTATAAATGTATCGGGAACATAATTCCACCTATTTGTACTATTGATTTATGCAAAGTGGCATTCTGAGCCCTGATCATTATAAAATCTAAACACTGATCGACTCTGAGACGTGCTGAAGGCGCTCTTCATCCTACACTATAAAATATTTGGCCAGGATTTAACTCACTATAGAAAATGAATAAGTATATCCATCTCATTAATGCAGAATATTTCCTTCATATTTAATAAGTGGTGAAATTACCAAGGAATCTAATAAATAGTTCTCTGTGGTTTATTAGTAATAAGAGTTTGACTTGTATATGTATTTTATTCACCTACGTACTCAAGGTAACATAAAAATTACGCAGGTATGAAGATGGACAATTCAGGACAATTTAGAAACCCAGAACTAAATTACAAAACACAGAGAGGATTCAATAAGATGAGATGAAGGAATAGACCTAACAGCTGAAATTATCAGAAGGGTCATGTGAGGTCACCGTGAACAAAAGGGAACAAAGGGGTCGTATGAGGTCACCGTGAACAGCTGCACACCAGTGAACCTAAAAGGAACAGACAAATTCCTCAAAACAACAATCCACCTGTAACTCTTGCCAAAGTAAAATAAGTAATAATAATAATTGATGTTTTAAAAACAGGCTAAGGATGTGAGCGCATCTGTGGGAAGTGCTGTTCAGCATCAGTGACCATCAGATGTATGTGTCCTTGGACACACTGGGATATAACACAGGTTTTTTGCCACAGCTGTTATCAAAATGAACAGATAAATGAGGAGAGGCAGCTAACGTTATAAGGATGTAAAAAACTGAATCTATGCATGCTATCAGTGGAAATGCAAAATGGTGCAGTCACAATGAAAACACGTAGATATCCCTCAAAAAAATTAACAACAGAACTTCCACATAACCCACAGCTCTGATTCTATTTACCCCAAAATTGTAAATAGGATCTTAAGGACATACTAGCACTCCATGAGAAAATGTAATCCGTACAACAAAGTACTATCCAACCTTAAAAGGCAAGGGGATCTGCAGTGCACCACAGTGGAGATCACGCTTGAGGAGAGTGTGCTGAGTGAAGTAAGATGTGAAAGAAAAACGCTGTTGGATTCCACCTATGTGAGTATTTTTCAAGAGTCAAATTCATTGCATCAAAGTAGAATAATGGCTGCCAGTGGCTAGTACACTGAAATGGGGTGGGGGGTACAAACCAACAGGCACAAAGTCCCAAGTGGTCAGGATGAAGTCCCTTTGTCTGGCATTGTATCCACATCAGCAATCGCGCAGCACCCTACACTAGCCAAACTATGGTGGCAGACGTCTGGCTAATTGTTCCTGTACAATAAAATAAAATTTTGAAATGGTGAACTACAAACTGTAGATAAATCTCTCAGAGTAACGTCTGTAAGTAGAAAGAACATATCTCATTCAGGATTTAGTAAGTAAATAGGGCGTATCTAAGGGATACAAACACTTACAACCTGCCCCCAGAACTGCAAGAATATTTTATTCCCTCTAATGCTATATCCAGAAGTTCATACTGCCTAAACTTTACATCAATCCTGGCTAAAAGCAGTAATAAAATGTGTCTTACTTTGTGAGATTCTAAGACAAGAGGCCACATGTGTGAGTGATTGAAATCTGGGAACCAGCAACTTGGCATCCATTTTTCAAAATTACAGTAAAAAGAAGCACATGTGCCAATTGTCCTTGCTAAAATAGGAGAAGGTGAAGTAGGAAAATATGTTTTAAATGCCGAGACCCTGGCAAACATTCCTGGTGAATCATAAAAAGTGAGTGAGAATATGACCAGGTGTGGGGAAAATGCCAAGTGGCCAAACAAAGGGAAGAAACAGAAGCAGCAAGATGATAAAGAACATCTTCTATGGAGATGCCATGGGAACTCCAACTGTGGGCTAACCAAAGATGTGCCACGGGAGGAATGACCTTAAGGCTTAGGTTGTTAAAGGGGCAGCGTTAAAATACACAGCAGAGCAGCTGTCCAGCTGTTACCCACTGAAGCATCCGCTCTGTAAACTGCAGAGTCGTGGCATGGCCACGTGTCAGCTAACATTTGTGTCGATCTTTCCTTGCTCCCTTGCTCTCGAGGTCTGCAGACCATGGAGCAGCCTGGACCTTGACTGCATGCCTCAGCCACGATGGGCAAGTGATGCTGTCTGGGGCTCGGACCCATGAGGACTGTACCCTTGGAGGAGTTTGCGCTGGACAAATCTGCACTGGCTGAGGAAGCTCTGAGGCTGCAGGGAATTGTGGAAGAGAAACATCGCCACCTGACTGCCTTGGGGTGAAAAGGAATCCAAGCTGGAGGGGGCTTCCCCGTGGGGACATCTGGGAGTCCTGTCACCATTAAAGACTTTTCCTTTGTCACCGCTCTCCTCCTGATATGCCTGTCCTCGAGTTACACACTGTGACAGTGGTGGCTGGAGTTTTAAAACGGGAGGACTCTTTCACCTTATGCTATCTCTTGTCTTTATAATTCCATCTCAACTCTGTACTTAGAATAACAAAAACGTGTGTTAAAGGCTAAAAGCCATGAAAATAAAATACAAGAAACAACTGAAACTTGTCAAGGAAATTTTCATGAAGGAAAAATTATAAAAAGATCTCTCTCAAGGTAACATTTTTCTCTGATGTGTCAAAGATTTCCAAGAGCTTTCTTGTTCTATCAGTGGCATGGATATAAACCCAAGAGAATGGGGCTTCTTTTAGTAGACTTTTCACATGCCAGGAAGCTCAACACAGTGGTGAGTGATGGGAATTCTGGAGTCCAAAGGCCCCCATTTCAGGACTGGCAGGTCCTCTAAGTAAAGCTAAACACAATTTAGTGAAAGGACAGACTCAATACAGAAGGCTTTCCCTAAGCAGAGCATAATACCATTGTGATCTTCAGATGGTCTAAAGAAAATATTGACCTCCACATAGCTACTTATATAGCTTATATACTTATATATCAATATATCAGAGAACATGTAAGGAAACAGGCCAGTGGAAATTCTGGAAGATTTACTAAATGTAAGACTACCCTGCTAACTCAGGGGAACAAAAATGAATTCATGGTGTAATAAATTTTATGAATTTGTCATCAGGATCTGCTCAGGTTTACAGCGACTTTGCCATCAGATGTCCAGTCTGACTCTAGCCTGCTCATGGGACCCTTTTCCTCCTACTAGATTGCCTCATCCAGCTCTGGTGTGATGGGATGTGCCTGGTCTTATTGCATCTTGTTACCCCTGGGAGGCCTGTTCTTTTCTGAAGGAAAATGGAGGAGGAGTGGATCTGAGGGAAAGAGAAGGGGGACAGAAGGGATTGGAGTCGGGAGAGGGGAGGCTCCAGTTGGGATGTATTGTATAAAAGAAGAAATAAAAAGGAAAACCAGCAATAATAATTTTGAGGTTGTTAATTGAAATACAAGGATCTATTCAACAGAGTTTTGTTTATATGAGAGGGTTAACTAATTAGAAAGTTCTAAACATGGCTACCTTGGAAACAGTTTTAAAATAGGCTTTTAAGCATTGTATAGACAGACATGTGTGCACGTACACGCATACAAATTATATATAAGAATTAAAGACAAATTTGTATTTATAGTTTTAACATTATTCTGTATTATTCATTCCCAACATTTAAAATTATGCAAATAATGATCCCCATTCTGAAAGTGGAAATTGAAAAATAGTAAACACAGATTGGACATATGAAAATCTTCAAATGGAATAAAATTTCTATTGTACTTTTGGTACTCTGTCAAAGATTGTTCTTTTTTTTTTTTTTTTTTTTTTTGGTTTTTCGAGACAGGGTTTCTCTGTGTAGTCGTGGCTGTCCTGGAACTCACTCTGTAGCCCAGGCTGGCCTCGAACTCAGAAATCCGCCTGCCTCTGCCTCCCGAGTGCTGGGATTAAAGGCGTGTGCCACCACGCCCGGCTTGTTCATTGTTTTTAATTTTCTTTATTTATTTACTTTTGTGTGTACGGGTATTTTGGCTACACATATATATGTGTTTCACAGAACATGCAGATATCAGAAGAGTGCAGGAGGTTCCCAGGGACTAGAGTTACAGATGGTTGAGTCACCATGTAGGTGCCGGGATCACAACCATGCTCTCTGGAAGTATCCAGTGTTCATAACCACTGATCCATCTCAAACCCCCAAATAGTTATTCTTTTGAAGATAAGTTTTGAATAGTTTTGAACTGAATAATAGCAAAAGTATAACTTATAAATGTTTCTGGGCTTATAAATGAGTCAGGCAGTGCTTACGTGTTGTACTAGAAGAGAACACGGGGGAGGAGGAGACAGTCGGGAGTCAGTAATGGACTCACTCAGCAAGCTTGAGGGCTGACCATAGAGCCTGGAACCCAGGTCAAAAAGTTGAGTGCAGTGGAAAAACCTACAATAACCCCAGTGATGACAGGGTGGGAGGCACATACGGGCAGATCCTGATTGTAGAAAAATCCAAGCAGGTGTGATAGTTTCTATTTGAATTCCTTATGGCGGGTTTACATGAATTTGATGTAAACACAATTTTAGTTGATGTCCTTTTCCTTGGACAACCCATCCATTTGTTTCAGTAGCTACTTCTGATTCACTAAGATCCAGTAAATAATGACACTGTCTTTTCTGTCAGTCTGTTTCATCCAAGCCACAACCTCCCCATGTTTTCACAGCATGGGATAGTACATGACAAATAAACTGGCTGTTTGTCTTGCTTTCATGACCTTAGCAAGGAACATGATCAATATGTCCTCATTAAGAAGAATGTGATTTGTGCATTTTCAAGATGTCTTGTATCAATTGAGTTTCCTAATTTTCCTAGTTTTCTGACAATTTGTATCTTGACTTATAGCTGAATTCCTTAAATGTCCTTTCTATATTTCCTGAGATCACGTGTACACCTTCATTTATTTCTGTTATTACAGTAAGATAAAATGATTTAAAAGGTTAAATCAAACATTATAATGTTAAGCCACACTTAGCCAATATTGCTGGGATGCAGTTCAATACATAGGCAACCTTTAATAGTGTTTCTAATAAAATAAGAAACTAGATTAGTACGAAGATAATTATAAACTATAATTGCATGTGTTATATACAGTTTCATAAGTTGTATATATGTGTATTGTGTTCGGATTATTCTCTGATTACTGGATTATATTAGTAAGATTACGTCCTCCATGATCTTCCAAGATAGGGTGAACATGATTAGAATTTTTTCTTTGTGGTAATAAAGTGAGCAGTTGTGACACCTGGATCTATAGAGTGTTATGTGTGCATGTGTGTGTATATGTCTGTGTACAAGTTTGGTTACTTCCAGAAGAGGTGGCCATCATCATGATTTGAATATGCTTGACCCAGGGAGTGACACTATTAGGAGGTGTGGCCTTGTTGGAATGGGTGTGCCACTGTGGGGGTAGGCTCATCTATGCTCAAGTCTGGCCAGAATCAATCTCTTCCTGGCTGCTTTTGGATCAAGATGCAGAACTCTCAGCTCTTTCTCTAGCACCATGTCTGACTGCATACTGCCATGCTTCCTACCATGATGATAATGAACTAAACCTCTAGACCTATAAGCCAGTTCCAATTAAATGTTGTCCTTTATAAGAGTTACTTGGGCCGTGGTGTCTCTTCACAGCAATAAAACCCTAACTGTGACAGCAATTTTAATTATTTTTCTCCCTTTTGATAATGTATGTTATTGGAGGTCATCACCTACTCCCACTGAATCTAAAACCACAAAGGCTCATGGTGGCATGTGCTGCAATCCTGTCATTCAGGAAGCTGAGCCCTGAGGGTAGTGATTAGCTCAAGAACAGTCTTAGTCAATCACAAGGTCTAGTCCAGCCTCAGAAACTTAACCATACAGTGTCTCAGAAGAACAAAACAAAGTAAAACAAAAGAGCCAAAACCTTTAGGAGCACAGGGTTTCTCCTCATTTTTAAGAACTGAGAGCTGAAGTTTATCTCACATAGCATAGCCACAGCTCAACTTGGGAGCGTTGAGACTTGAGGACAATAGCGGCTCACATCTGTCCATCGGTATCTGATGTCCTCAGCTGAGGAAGGTACAGTGCACATCCATCCCTTGCCTGTAAACGCTTCCGTGTACTCCCTCTCTGAGATTTTACCTGTCCACCTACTCTTAAGCTCTTAGAGATGGTTACACGTCTTTGGATTTTACTACTTGAACTCTCAGAAGATCATTTGAGTTTCCAAATCGCGTAGGTACTTCATCAGGTATCTTCATCCTAGCACCCAAAATTTCATGCCTCTCTGCATTCCAAAAGCCTCACACCTGTGCTTTGTTTTGTCATTAACTGTGAATGACCATTAGACAAAAAATTTTACTTTAAAATGTTTTAAAAAAACAGACAAACAAACAAAACAGGAACCCTCTTGAGATGTGAAACCACAGTGCCGTGACAAAAGCACGTGGATTCTGGGCTGCTTTCTGAATCCTTTGTTTATGCGAAGATGAGATTGGAGGAGGAAGCTGGGGATCATGAAATCTGAAGCGGTCGCCGTGTTCAGGGGCTGATGGTGTTCATGGAGGGTCTTGCAGCCATGTCTTCTTGAATTCCATTCCTTGGTGATGGCTGGAAACTTGCATGCACTGCTTGCCAAATTGTGTCCGTATGGGTAAGCTCTCCTGGTGTGCAACCTAATCCCTGCTCCCCAGTTTGTAGGCAGCCCAGGATAACACATCACCAACAGCAACCTGATTGGTCCACTCCTCCAGCCTTCACCGCAGCACACTGTACCAATCCATCACTGCCTCTTCAAAAGAGGGCCCTGGCTGCTTTGATGTGATTTTCTAAAGTCTCGGTACATTCCAGCAAATCGGGGACTCAGCCTTGAATTGCCTTTTTGATGATAAATGATCAGAACAACTTGGTAAAAATATGAAATAGCTCTTGAGTTTAATTCTGAGAACTTTATATGTGAGTGCTGTCTCTATGTCACTCTTGCCTTCCCACCCCTTTGCAATTCCTCTTGTATCCCCCACCAAAATTCATTACATCTGGGGAAGGTATCCCATGACTGGCACTGGGTATTTTGTTAAATGGTTCATGGTCCTTGGAAGGAAACATCATTACCTCATGTGGTATAACTACACACACACACACACACACTGTTTATGTGGATGGATATGTATGTACATACATATAGAATTTTATGTATTAATATGTATTAAGTAAGGTTACATAACAATGTACTACTTGTGGCCTTTCTAAACATTCTGGTGTTATTTATCTCTCCTTTCTCCATCTCCCATATACCACCTTTCCTTCTGGTTCCCCAGTTTAACTTTTCTCCATTTTGCTCATTGAACCCTTAGAAACACCCATCTCTTACATGTAGGCTTTGCTTTTATTTTAAAACCTATTTTTAATAAGGTTCTCAAACTCTTCAACCTGACCCCCTTCTAGTCTACCATCCAAAAGCAGAGGGAAAAAGATGGTAACTAGGACAATGGAATGTGGACCTGTTTAGGAGTAGTTTGGGGGTGATTGCAGTCTCCATTTGTCAGGACACCAGCAGTCCAGTACAGTAGGGTCAGGATACAAACACTAACCAGCAGGGGATGCATGATCCAACAGAAACAGACAGGCCTCCCCCAAATCAGCATGGATCAGCGGGGGCAATTAGAACCAGCTGGAGCACCAGGAGCATTTCTTGCCATGCCTCTCTCAATGAAGTGAAAACAATTGAAGACTTGAGACCGATGAAGAGTTGCACAGCTAGCTACGCAAGCTCACCATCACTGTCCGCTGAGTCCTATTTATACTCTCTCCAAACATCACGTGTCCTCCCATGGTCCTTGCCTCAGCAAAACACCACACGAGTCTGCATCACGTGACACAACCAGAAACAGCCACTTCACTTACCCTCTCCCTACAGCTCCAAAATATGAAAAAGAGCTTTTACGCTGAAAGAACTATAGTTTGCCTCCACGTTTGGAAATAATGAATGTTTCTCACTGGAAATCCTAGCACTTCCGGTGTAAGAGAGAGGACGTTGCCGAGTGAAAGGAAGCCTCAGTGTTCTCATTTGCTCAGAGATATCGTAGGGACCCTTTGGGGTCTTCTCAGGAGTGGACAGAAGGGATGGGAGGGGATGTCTAACCCTCAGAGCCACCCCCACCCCACTGATATCCCCGTTTCGACTGGAACAGCCCTGACTTCAGCAAAACTCTCCTCAGAATGAATAGAGCAAAATCTTCTGGAACCTTCACTGGCCTTGTCCTCCCGTTTCCCAGAGCCACCGTTAACAGTGCGCCCACGTGGTCATAGGTTTTATAGCTCTGCAAAGTTATGAACTTTTAACCCAAATTAAGTAAGGCCACTGTCACCTTTCATTGTAGCCCCTAGTACAGTTAGAATACTGGTGATGTCTTATAAAAGGTCTGATCCCCACGGTGGCACTCTTGAGAGGTAGTGGAACATTCGGGGGCGGGGGGGGGGGGCTTCATGGGGTATCCTTGGAGACATTACCATAAGGATGATGTTGGGAAACACAATGCTTTTTTTTTTTCTGCTTCAGAGTTCTGTCATTTAAGTGGTTTGCCTCACTTCTCACTCTTGCCTTGACTGGCCACCTTGCCAGAAGTGCAAAGAAATGGGTGACTCTGTGGTCCTGGAACGCAATCTCTAGATCCATAAACAAACTTAACCTCTTCTCTTCAAAAGTTAATTGTCTCCGATATTTCATCATGGCGACACAGAATGGATGAATAGACTAGATTCTCTATCATTCTCTACTTGGTGTCAGGTAACAATAGCACCGTGACCACAGGCTTAGTGTGATGAGATTACAGATACTTTGGGGGGCTGATTTAGTGAGATGTATGTGGGCTTGTCACAGCCACATCTATGTACAGTTGAGTTATTGCTCTTGTGAGACTCTCTTGTGATGGTAGCTGCCAAGGATACCCCATCACTGACTGTGCCACCCACCCCACCACACTTACCATCAAGACACAAAGGGAAATGCATCCTTTGAAGTGCACCAACGGGCCAAGCTAGAGATTAGTGCTTGTAAGATTCTTCTAATCATATAACATGCAAAAATAGGAGTAGATGCTTCAGTCATTAGCCATACCTAGTCTAGAGTATAATCTCTAGCCTCAAAGATGGCACCAGGGAAAAATCATTTAATAAAAGGAACAAAAATTGAAAATAGGTGATGTTCCTTGTTTGAAAAAGAAATAATAAAATGGGGCAGTAAAGATGGTTTTCTCTAGAGCACAATGCCTGGTAAGTTGACCACGCTCCAACAAAAAAAAAAAAAATGTACAGTCAAGAATATCCAGGCTGCACAAACTTGTCCTGGTGGGAGGGAAAGAGGGGTGCAATCCTGGCTGAATAGGGAAGGAGAAAGATCTAGAAAGATTTGGGAGAGGAGTGGTGAATTTATCCAAGCACACTGTAAGGAAACTCTCAGAGAACTAATAAGAAGGAAATAGAAAAGGGAATGCTAAGACTGACATTTTAAAATCAGGCATGATGGCTTGTGCATGTCAACCCAGCACAGAAAGGATGAGACAAAATTTCCCTGATGTTCAGGCCAGCCTGAGCTTATGGAGAATCCCAAGTTTCTCTGGACTTCAAAATGAGACCTTGATTCAGACAAACAAGAAAAAAAAAATGGACTGAACTTTTAAGTGTAGGACCAGGGGCTGGGAAGATTGTTCAGTGGGCAAAAGCACTTGGCACACAGCACAGAGACCTAAGTCTGGATTCGAGAACCCACGTAAAAGATGCATGTGTAGGACAAGTGTCTACAATGCCAGCTTTCCTGCAGGGAGATGACAGGCAGAGACCAAAGGTTATGCAGAAACTCGTTGGCCAGATAACCTAGCACTCGTGTGTGTGTGTGTGTGTGTGTGTGTGTGTGTGTGTGTGTGTGTGTGTGTGTGACAGTTTTTGTGTGGTCCTGTTTCAAATAAGGTAGGCTGAAGGAACTGACACCAAAGGTTGGCCTCTGATCTCACATGTTATGGAACATTTATACCTGAACACACATACACACACAAAATGTTAATTGAATGAATGGTCAAAAAATTATTAATTCATCTACCATCTTGTAATGATATTGACATGGAGTTCACTAAATACAAACGCTGACTGAGTTAGTTAAACTATATACAAATAATCTTGGAAAGAGCCAAGTGCTTCCTGGAACCCATGCCTTCCCACAAGAGCTACATAAGGTCAGATATCTGAGACTAAAGTCACCATCTCTATGATTTCCCTGCCTTCCTTTGCTGCTGACCACAGCTTTGTTCTCAGAGGTTCTTTCTGGTCCTGGTCCTGGGGCAGGCCAGGGTCTGAACCCTGGCACTCAGGTCTTTGCATTAGGGCCATCCAGCACTGCTGAGGGTCATGCTGGGAAAGTGTGGGCCATAAGTACTGAGTGCTGGCTTTTGCCAGGCACTTTCCACTCAGAGTGTGAGCAGCGTGCCACCACAACCACCTCTACTGCCAGCAGCAACTCCTGAGAGCTTGTTGGAAATGCAATATCCCAGGCCCCACCTAGCTAACCAGTTGATTTAACAAGAGAAGAACCTGTTTAACAGTTTCATTAATTCCATACCCTTTGCTGGAACTATCCAGAAGACTGATCAATAAGCTTCCAATAAGATCTGTAATACCCTCTAAGCCCTGATCACTTACTCAGACCCAACACATTGCCCTTGATAGTTTGCTTCTAATCCCCCAAGCATGGAACTTCCTGACTTAACCTCCCCAGGGATTCCCTTGTAATCCTCTTCAGTATACACAGAAGAGGATGGGGATTCAGTTGAATTTGTCTCCTCGGCGTATGGTTCTGGGTAAATCGTATCCACTCAATAAACATTTCTTGGAAGATTAGAACAAAATATGCCGGAGTATTTTACATTTGGAGTTTTTCACATAGAGTTTGCCAACTGTCTATATTTAGGGTCAGTCACTCCTGTGACAACTGTGAACGATGTACAAATATCTGCTTCCTGGGTGGAGCCAACAGAATAAAAGAAGATATTAAGCAGGCACTTGCACTGCGGTATCTAAGGGGTATGGGGGTGGGACACTTTAAGGGTCCCTTGCCTCACTTAAATCGAACCCTACAGGTTAAAAAAAAAATGAGCATGGAGGTAATGTTCCAAGTATTAGTAGCAGTGTGCAAGTGGGCAAAGGCCAGGGAGGACAAATCCCTACCATACATTGTGAATGATTTAATAGAAAGCACACAATTTGTGGTGACAAAAGGCAGGCTCCATGCATGCTTCATCAACAAGCTGGGCATTGTGCCACATGCCTGTAGCCCCAGTACTCTGGAGGCAGAAGCAGGAGAAATTTGGCTTTATAGTAAGTTCATCGTCATCCTGGGTTATAGAGTGAGGACTGGCTGGCTCAGAAACTCTCTATAATGCACAGATGGGAGAGAGTTTGGATTCGGGGAAAGTATATAGCATGGTTAGTCAAGGATATAAATCATGAAAATTGTGTGTGTAAGCAATCACTTCCTTTTCATGTGGAAGAAATTTGATACTAGAGAAAAATAACAGTGATTTCAGGGCTGTTTTATGGGGAAGAGTAATGAAAACTATGGCACAGAGTCAGAACTCAGTAATGAAGACAGACAGATGCAGTGATGAAGATGGACAGACACAGTGATGAAGACAGACAGATGCAGTGATGAAGATGGACAGACACAGTGATGAAGGCAGACAGATGCAGTGATAAAGATGGACAGATGCAGTGATGAAGACAGACAGACAGTGATGATGGACAGACACAGTGATGAAGACAGACAGATGCAGTGATGAAGACAGAAAGACACAATGATGAAGACAGACAGACACAGTGATGAAGACAGATATAGTGATGAAGATGGACAGACACAATGATAAAGATGGACAGACACAGTGATGAATACAGACAGACACAGTGATGAAGACGGACAGATGCAGTGATGAAGATGGACAGACACAGTAATGAAGACAGATGCAGTGATGAAGACGGACAGACACAGTGATAAAGACAGACAGACAGTGATGATGGACAGACACAGTGATGAAGACAGACAGATATAATGAAGATGGACAGATGCAGTGATGAAGGCAGACACAGTGATGAAGATGGACAGACACAGTGATGATGACGGACAGACACAGACAGACTTGAGAGGTACTGGCAATAGAATTAGCGGTGACCCCTTGCCATGAGGCATAGATACCAAGGATGCCCAGTGCAGAGCTGTGGCTTCAATGAGCTGTTCCATGTGTCATGGGATGAGTTCCACCTGCTTACAGCTCACACACTGGAGTCTGGAAGGAGCACGGTGGTTAGGATCATGGGCTGCTCTTGCAGGATACCTGAGTTCAGTTCCCAACGCCAACATGGAAGCCCGCAAGCTTCTGGAAGCCCAGGTTCAGGAGATCCAACACCTCTTCTGATCTCTTGGGCTACTAGGCATACACATGGTACATGTACATACTTACAGGCAAGGCATTCACACTAATAAAGTATAAAATAAATCTTAGAAAAAAAGTCATGCATTAAAGTTCTAAATATGAGTACTTGGAGACAGGGATATGAGGTGACCAGGTTAAGATGAGACCATCAGGATAGCCCTTGACCCAAAAGACTCACATCCTTAAAATGTGTTGTGTCTATAAAATGTGTGTTATATAAAGTGGATATATGTAAGATCTTTATGCTTATCTATATTTGCTATATTATAATTATATTTATTTTATAATTAATTGTTCATATATGTGTGTATATACATGGATATACACACATACAGAGAGAGAGAGAGAGAGAGAGAGAGAGAGAGATGAACAATTAATTATTTTTTTAAAAAGTCAAGAATTTAAAAGAGAGAAAAGAGGAGCATATGGAAGGGTTTGAAGGGAGGAAAAGGGAGGGAAGGGAAAATTGGTGCCATTAGGTTATAAGCCCCAAAAATAAAAGAATCATTTTGTAAAAGTCTAGCCTTGCCAACACCTTGATCCCATATCTCTGGAGTATAAAGACCTTCTGTTTAGGCCAGTACTGCTTTCTGAAAACAGAACTGGTACCCTGACTGTGTTCTTTATGGGGAAAGGGAGATGGAGAAGGCAGAAGAGGAGACTCAAGCTTGGGGTGGGAGAGACAAGGTTCACTGGAGAAACTGGATGGAGGTCGGTGATGCCCTGAGGCCTTTGAAATCTGAGAGTATGCTTCTCTTGAATTCCATGAAAGACAGCTTGTCCTGAACATGAGCTCGCCAACTGAACATAAGAGCATAGAAAAGATAGGAATAGAAAACAAGAAAGCAATAGATGAGAAGCATAGAAAGAAAAAGGAGGCTTAAGTATTTTTTTTCATGCCCCAAATGAATGTTGATGTCATGGAAATAAAGAATCCAGTGGGTAGGTGGAACCGTTTAGATACAATCAAAGAAAAACTTAATGAATTGGAGTTTACATTGGCAGCATGTTCTAAAGGAGAGAATCTTCAGAGAGGCTGTCTTGGCATGGCTGCAGATTGAGTAGCTCTGAGATATTTCTGATAGGGTTCTTGATAGAAAGACTATGAGGAATGAGATAAGCAAAAATCCTATTTGGAGAAAAAAATTATTTCTGTAATAAAGAAAGACAGAAGTCATTCCCTGACTGAAGGCACATCGTGTTCTAATCAGAGAGACAGGCATTGATCTGCATCTAATGAACATCAAGTTCCGATCTGAGAGACTGGTGTTAATCTACACCTTAAACTACAGAACCTCAGACCTAATTTTAAAATAAAATAAAACTCATATATCAAAAAAGGGAAAATTTAAATTGCCCAGAGCCACATCCACTTCTATACCATAAAGCAACAATACTTACAAAGGACAATTCAGAATACAAGGAGGGATGTGTTGACTTCATTTGGTATCATCTACACTGAAGAATGCAACAGGACCCTTCCCACACAGTGTGCACCACAGTGTGCTTTTATACACTGCATCAGCTCTTTCCAGTGGCATAAACAGAAACACCATGAGCTCTAAGCTCTCATCCTGAATCCTGTTCTGTTGCATGGCTCAGGTGATGCTCTCTATAACAACTTGTTCATCTTTCACTTGCGCTGGATTTGTGGAGGGGACTATCTCTCCTATTCCTCATACTAAAATTTCTTTCTAGAATTAGAAAGTTTTGTTAGATATTTACTCCATCGTTAGATTGTCTGTGTTTTGCTTTCTGTACAGAGGAGTTCAAGCGTTAAACTGGAAAAAAAATTCCATATTCTAAAAAAATAAAATAAAATAAAAACATTAAATCTACAATCAGCTTATTCTTCATTTCTCCTTTTAAAGTTTGTAATTACTAGGTAGTATAAGGAATATCCAGTTTTATTTTTATATTTTTACTTAAACTTCTAAAACATAACAAAAGAACAGCCCAATATTGGCTGAAGCTAAGCCCTAGAGAGTACAGAGGCCTTCTATTATATTGTGAAAGAAATGACCTTGTTCTGACCCCTTCACATAGCCAGAAACAACTGCCCAGCAGAGCCGACTCCCTCAAGGACACCATGTCATCCCATAAAGAATGAAAACCATTTTCTCTAACAAATTTTGACTTTGACGTTGAAGGCCAGAGATTACCCTTTGTCTTTCCCTGCATGAGTGGACAGGGATGTAACTTTGGCCAAGTGTTAAGAAATCACTGAGTCATTGTAAAGTAAACCTAAAAACAAAACAAAACAAAACAAACAAAAAAACCTATATTGATGCATTACAATACTTTTAAGTGAATGCTTTCTTGTCTGTAACTCAGTCTATGTCTCCCCGCTACTGTGATAGACTAAATGTGCTCCCCCCAAACCCACACATTAAATCCCTACCTCCTGATGGGATGGCATCCTGAGAAAATTGGGAATGTAGTCAGGTTTATATGAGGTCAGAAAAGTGGCCCCTTAAGCTTAGTCTCCTCTTGCCTCCCCCCCATCTCTCTTATACATATACATATACATACACACACACACACACACACACACACACACACACACGCACAGGAGAAAAGCCCCCATCTGAGTGCTTGGATAAAGGCCCCTGTATATGACACTTGACTAAAGGCCCCTGTATGTGACACAAGAGGCCATCACCAGAATTCAGAATGCTAGTGTCTACATTTCAGACCTCAAGGCTCCAGGATTATGATAAAATAATGTATTGTTTTAAAGCAATCCAATCTGCCACACCATACTAGGATGACCCAACCTTTAGATGCCACCCCACCAAGGGAACAATATAGTATCTAGCACAAAGATGATATGTAAGTTAATTATTTGCTGTAATTTTATAGTAACTTCAACTCTGGGGAGGTGTTTGATTTCTGCATTTCATCTATGGGCTGAAATTGTGGATGAGAACCCATATCAATTCCATAAACTTTTATAAGAGAACAAAAATGAACCAAATGCCGTGCAGAAGTGTTTTATTCTGCTGAAGAACAATAGAGGAACAGGATTATGCTTGTTCCGTTAAGAACAGTCGTACGTTCCCTCCTGTTAGATGCAAGTGGCAGCTTGCTACCCAAGTGAAGCTGAACAGTGAAGGCTGCTGATATCATGAGACCCCAGCAGCTGGCCACAGGGACTGGACCATTCCCGAAACACTCACCTCACTTTTCCTGAATTTTTTTAGCTACTTTGACTTCTCAGATCAAATACTCACGCTTCACTCTTGTGGTTGGGCTGGTTCACTTCCTGGAATTGGTTGGCATGACTCTCTACATTTCATTATTCCCAAGTGAAATTATATCACTAAGAAGGAAGAACACGGAGCCTGAAATATAAGCTGTGAGATACATGTGCTCGTTCTGTTTGCTTGTTTTCCTGCAATTTGATTTTAAGTAAAAATTGAGATGTACATTACTCTCTTTGTCTATAGCATTTTTTAATCCATTGGATTGGCCCATTTGTCTCAAAATATGAAAATATGTCCCTTAATTACACAAAGCCAGGAGACAAAATTTTATTTTAGTTTTATGAGCCATTTGTTTTGAACATATGTAATTAGGAAACAAATTCACAGCCATGTAAAATCGGATACAAAGTATATGATTAGGTCCATGGTGTCAACTATCTGGAAGAAAACAGAGTCATGGAATGATCAGTTCTGTTCCAGCAGCCGTTCCTAATAGGATATTCACAGTAATAACACATTCACAGAGTTCCTAACTTATCAAAACAGTCCACTGTTGATAAGTTATATTATCATGATTACATTTTAATCGAAAGTACCTAAAAATACTTGCAAAGTCACTATGAAAATTAAAAAAAAAACCGTCAAAACTAAAGTTATCATGAGTTGAGTCTAATAATCATGAAATAGACTGGGGATGTGGCACATGAGCCCAGGGTGTCCACTGCAGCAATGAGGGGATGTGACCCAGGGTGTCCCACTGCAGCAATGAGGGGATGTGGCACAGGGTGTCCCACTGCAGCAATGAGGGGATGTGGCACAGGGTGTCCCACTGCAGCAATGAGGGGATGTGACCCAGGGTGCCCCACTGCAGCAATGAGGGGATATGGAACAGGGTATCCCACTGCAGCAATGAGGGGATGTGGCACAGGGTGTCCCACTGCAGCAATGAGGGGATGTGGCACAGGGTGTCCCACTGCAGCAATGAGGGGATGTGGCACAGGGTGTCCCACTGCAGCAATGAGGGGATGTGGCACAGGGTGTCCCACTGCAGCAATGAGGGGATGTGACCCAGGGTGTCCCACTGCAGCAATGAATGGCCCACTGCCACTATGCTTTCCAAACGTGACAATTTTCTAACTTATTGCTTGTTTATCGTTAAATACACACCAGAGATTTTGCTGCATGCAAGGCACTTGGAACTTGTCTTATCCCAAGGGGAATTTCTCAATGTTCAAAATGTTGGGAAATCATCAGGGCTAGGATCAAGCTACAAGGAGGTTCCTTATCTCCTTCTGTTGGGAACTAAAGAGGGAGGCCATGGGGAAGAGGGGGAAGGGGGAAGGCCCGTGCCACCAGAGTTCTACCTATGCTCTGGTCAGGAGGGTGGTCAGACTCTTTCCACTCAGACTGGAGACCAGCCTGTCTGTGCATAGCCCAATGCCTCACATCCCCCATTAGGATGGTGATTACAAAAATAAATAAATAAATAAAGCAACGAGACACCAAAAACGACTAGGGATTTTGAGAATGTGCAAAAATTGGAAGCCGTTATGCGTCGCTTGGAGAGACGCACAATGAGCAGCAAGTGCATACAACAGCAAAGTCACTCTTGAAAACTAGACGTGCAACCACTACACAACCCAGAAACTTCAACTTCAGAATCAGTACACCAAAAAGATGGGAAGAAAGGATTTATGCAAGTGTTAACGTCAACCACACTAATAATCCAAGTAGTCATAGGAGCCTAGAGGAAGGAGCAGAGAAAAAGGCAGGTGAGGCATGCTATCATAGACAGGCAAGGTGTGCCACAGACAGGCAGGCACTCCATCTCACGTGCAGAGACGAAGGTGATCCTGACAGTTACTCTGGGCCTGAACTGTGAAGGCATGCTCAGAGAACAAATGTGCATGGTTTCACTCATGCGAGGGCCCTACAGTAGTCTGACTTATAGACACAGAATTAGTGTGCATTGGCCATGGGAAGAAGTCATGGAGAGTCGGTGTATAGAGAGAACCCAGTGAGAAAATGGTGGAGCTGAATGGGGTGACGGTCACATAATGCACATATGCTTAATACCACAGAACCCTGCACTTGAGCATGGCAAGATGCTAAGTTTTATGTTATGCTTCACCGTGAGAAGTAATGGAAAGGAAATTTTGATAGAAACATTTAACACCAGAAACATAACTGCAACACTCAGTCATGGATATACAGAAATGCCCTCAGCAGGGATGTAGCAACGGAAACCCATCTTGCATCTCCTGCATATACACTCTGCAGTGTAGACTAGGCTGGGGCCTAGCAAACACATAAGTGGATACTCACAGACAACTACTGGATGGATCACAGGGCCCCCAATGGAGGAGCTAGATAAAGTATCCAAGGAGCTAAAGAGATCTGCAACCCTGTAGGTGCATCAACATTATGAACTAACCAGTACCCTGGAGCTCTTGACTCTAGCTGCATATGTATCAAAAGATGGCCTAGTCGGCCATCACTGGAAAGAGAGGCCCATTGGACATGCAAACTTTATATGCCCCAGTACAGGGGAACGCCAGGGTCAAAAAATGGGAATGGGTGGGTAGGAAAATGGGGGGGGAGGGTATGGGGGACTTTTGGGATAGCATTGGAAATGTAATTGAGGAAAATATGTAATAAAAAAATATTTAAAAAAACAATAAAATAAAATAAAATGCCCCCAGGAGCTGGGGGTGGAGCTGGTTGAGGAAGCGTTTGCCTCACATGCAAGGACCCCAGGTTTGGTCCTCAGGATTGCACAGTAACAAGCTTGGTGGTACACACCTGCAATCCCATCACTCCAGTGGTGGAGGCAAGAGGATGAGAAGTCTCTGGTCATCCTGTGCTCCAAATCAAGTCCAAGGTCAACCTGAGACAAGCAAGACTCTGTCTCAACATAATAATGACCATGGTCAGAAAAGCTACTTAAAATAAAGGATCAGGCTATGTCGTCCAGGGATGTGTGAACTGGCCCTTCAAAGCTTTAACACTTGACACACAGTTTACCACTTGATTATATACATTCTAGTAACACCCTTTCCCAAAGTGGACCAATTTCATCTTCATTGAGTAAAGGGCTCTCCTCCTGAGAACTTTCAATATCAGCACTCACAGCCTCTCTCTCTCCACTTTGATCTTGTAGGGATGCAAATAAGCCCCAAACCTATAGAAGGGGTTGTAACAGGCAGCTATAATTTCATCTGATCTGCTTTTACCATGCTTGCCTTTCAATGCCTCCAATGGTCTCCCAGCTGTCTTTGGGATGAACATCAGCCGATGAACTCTCGACTTTGATGTAGATTCTGTAGCCTCACAACCAAAGGTTCTCCATGTCACCAGTCACTCTCCTTTTCATCCGTGCATAGACACAGCGCTTCCCACAACCAACACATATTACTTTTTTATTCATCACAATCATCCCCATGATGTGATTCAGGCCCTGAGCTAGATAGTATCCATGTGTTTGTGGCATTTTCCACCCTTACTACTTACCCCTTTCTTGGGAGCACTTAGCACAAAGGCTCTATTCGAGGTGAAGATTAAAGACCATATATTGGGGCAGCAGATAAAACAGAAGACGTATTGAAGCTAAGTAACCAAGAAACCCTCAGGGGAGATAAACGAGCTAATGGGGAAGGTCCACAAGGTGTTTGTACAGGTCTGACACCACAGCTCAGGAGACTGCAGAGACGATAGTCTAGATTTGAACCAGAGAAGAAAGCAAAAATGACTCACGTAAGGCCATGGACTTCCTCGGAGACAGCACTAAATGGAAAGCAGGGCTCTCCGAGACATAGAGACTACATTATATAGGATGCAGGGGATTTGTATACTTTCCTTGTAAGCGGTCACTGAACTGAAGTCCTTCATAATGGTGCCAGTTAAGACGACAGAGTCAACTTTCTGAATAAGGAATATAATTAAAACCGGTTAAAAACTACATGGTAGTCCACAGACACTCCAGACTGTCTCATTAATAATATGAAACCACTGACTTGATATCAAAGCAGAGAGGGGCTTCCCAGAGCATCGTTATATGCAAATTTGCCATCTGTCACACAGAGCTGCTGAGCACTAAATGAGCAAGCTGAGAAAACATTGTTTTAAGGTCCACAAGGTGAGACTGGATAGAGATGTGGGCCACAGCGGGAGCAGCTGAGAGAGGACCAGCCTGGGAGTGGGAGCTAGGAAAACCCATGCCCATGCACACGAAACTGAACTGCTGCTGATGTTCATGCAGTGTGTGTGTGTGTGTGTTTGGTGTTTGTGTGTGGGTGTGTATGTAATATGTGTGTGTGGTGTATAGTGTTTGTGTGTGTGTCTGTATGTAATATGTGTGTGTGTGTGTGTAGTCTTAGTGTGTGTCTCTGTCTGTGTCTGTGTGTAGTGTTAGTTTATGTCTCTGTCTGTGTGTGTCTGTATAGTGATGTGTGTGTCTGTCTGTATGTGTCTGTGTGTGTCTCTATGTGTGTGTTGTGTGTCTGTGTGTGTGTGTAGTGTAGTATGTCTATGTATATGTGGTATTTGTGTATATGTATGTGTCTGTGTGTAGTGTGGTGTGGTGTATGTGTGTGTGTGTGTGTGTAGTGTAGTATGTCTATGTGTATGTGGTATTTGTGTATATGTATGTGTCTGTGTGTAGTGTGGTGTGGTGTATGTGTGTGTGTGTGTGTGTGTGTGTGTGTGTGTGTGTGTGGTGAGTGAGTTTATAACACATTCTTTCCATTCCTTCTTTCATTTAAACAAGGTGTGATTAGGTAAAATCTGTATAATGGCCCATTAATAACACATGATTTATGATGAATTTATTTTCCTTATTCATGAAAACTTTGTGTTCTTTACCACTAACTTAGAGCCTGCCTATAGAAAAGTCAGGATCTGTAGACCAACCTTGACTTTATGAATAAACAGATGTTCAAATATCTCACAATGTGTAAAAAGAATTGCAGGAATATTCCAATTTTTAAATGAGTCAATTTTAAAGATTTATTTTTATTATTCTAACTATGTCTGTGAGCATGCCTACACCCATGGGCACGTGAGTGTGCGGGTACCTGCAGAGGTTGGAGACCTCAGAGCACCTTGAAGCTGACATTCCTACAATTGTCTGCTTCCAACATGGGCTTGGAAACCAAGCCTTGGATCCTTTATTGGAGCAGCAAGAGCTCTTAACACTTGAGCCATTTCTCTATCATTGCCCCTGGCTTCATTTTCAAAAGATTGCCAGCACACTTGTGGGTGATTCACATAAGTAAGCATCCAATGAAAAGTCTGCCTTGCACTGAGGGTAGCACCCATGAAAGCACACTGGCCTCGTATGTGCAAGGCCCAGAGTTCAGGCACCTGTATCACAAATAGGATAAGAAAGGCATGGTCTATTATGCAATCTATTATATTCATTATCTTCCCCATATATATTAGAACTGTAAAACACAGAAGGAAATGATCATATTTCTAAATAAGAGCTTTTATTTTCTTACTTTCAGTACTGTGTTCTTGATTTTCAAAATAAAAACTAAAATGAACCATTTATTTCTCTTGCATAGTCTGAACCCTATGGAAACAGTCCTGGCATTTAGGTACACCATGTATCAGTTAAGAAAGCCATATGGAGTGACCAGCCTCTGCGGCTTCTATCACACCTCACAGTCCTCTGTGCACTTGGTACATCGAGTTTAGGATTTAGTCCCTGAAGGTAATTGAAAAAATACATTCAATCTTATAGACATAAATAACATGGGACATGGGTAAGAAGTCTTGTTTCTCACCCTGAACACAGCAGCCAGCTTCTACTTTGGATCTGAGGCAAAGCATCCCAGGGAGGTGGGAACGTGCCTTTTGATGGTGGAGAGTGAGCTCAGAGCTTGAAAGGAGCAAGTTCTCAGGCAACCAGGTGACCAAGAGACAACACAGGAAGGTTAGACCATAAAAAAGCTAGACCTTCACCTTCCTTGCACACACTAGAAAAGGGAGGGTACTGTATATAATGACACACACACACACATACACACACGCATACACACACACATGCACACACACACATGCACAAACATACACACACATATACACACATACATACACACACATACACATACATGCACACACATACACACACACGCACACACACACTTTACACTAAGAAGCACTATTTTACCTCAAGAAATGTTCATTAGTGTCATTAACTATTTGGTAGGTAAGATTAAAACAAATGGTTATATGGATTCTTGCCGATTATAACATTAAAAATCCAAACATCTTCAGTGAAGCCCGTGATAACCAGGAAACTCACAGTGTTAATTATAAGAACTTCATACCTAAATGAACTCCATTTAAGTTCATTCAGAACTTTAAGAACTTGGGCTTTCCCCACTTGCTTTTATTAGAAATGTTTCCAGACTCTCAAATGCTCATTTCAAATGTAAACCTATACTACTCACCAAGGGTCTTTCCTTACTATGTAATTGAGACATATCTAAGTACTAGCTTGGCGAACTCGGGAGGCAGACATCTGCTTAATGAGGTAATTGATGCTTCGGCCCACATGGCCGTCGGACATGAGAGTCCAGGTTGATGGTGGTGGTGACAGATTTATAAAATGGGACCACATACTCCGAGCTACTGTCTTTTAGCCAATGGCTATATTTACAACGCCAGCCAACTGATTAAATGAGAAGACACCCTGTGATTATGCAGCCTGGAGATACAAAGTGGTACCATGTGATCTTGGTTTACATCAGCCCTCCCAGAAGCTGTGGCTATTTGAGCAAGCCACTCAAAGAACAACAGTGAAATACTGATATCTGTAAGAGATGAGTGAGGCTGGGGAAATGCAGGCTCACCAAGATAGGGCTCATGTGTTAGTGATAAAATCTGAAGGGCAATGTGTGTTTTTCTCAAAGGCCCCCTTTCCACTCAAGTGTTGCTTTCCATTCAAAAACACAAAACAGGTTGTAATGTTAGCTTTGTTCATCTGTAAATACAGCAGCACTCGTATTTATACTATTGTCAGGATGAGAGGCTAAGGGAACACTAGCACAGATGACAGAGCCATATCTCAGACAGAGGGGGGCGGAGGAGCAGGAGCAGGGGCAGAAGCAGGCGAGGGGGACATGACTTCTCTTTGCCTGTACCAGTAACCGAAAGGGAATGCTCTGTGGGCTCCCTGACCCTGGACTACAAGACCCTAGAAACCACTGACTGAAAGTCAGAGCATGAGGAGCCATGCCCAAAGGGACCCAGGGCATCATGGGTAGGCGCCAAAGATAATAATTAACTCCTAGGGAATATTTATAATGTTGTTTATCAGTCTAGTCCAAATATGTTTTCTGTCCTGCTTCATTTACAAAATAGTTTTTAAAAAATCTCTTATCAACAATTTGTTTTTGCATTAACTTTCTTCTTCTTCTTCTCCTTCTCCTTCTCCTTCTCCTTCTCCTTCTCCTTCTCCTTCTCCTTCTCCTCCTCCTCCTCCTCCTCCTCCTCCTCCTCCTCCTCCTCCTCCTTCTTCTTCTTCTTACAGAAAAGAGTCATTCTTTGAGACTGGGAGGAGGAACTCCTGGGTGGGAAGTGAGGTTCCTTCACAAGTAGTATATCATGTCCCACTGCTGGGAAACTCAACTGAGGCGCCTGTGTGTGTGTGTGTGTGTGTGCAGCAGACATCCTGAGGTCACTGCTGAGCTACGCTCTAGGAAGGAGTGAGGGAAGCTGAGCTGTCTCCACTATTTCTGGTTTTCCTTGAGGGATAAGGACTAAATGCTCTCGAGGAAGAGAAGTGTGATCTGATGTGCCTTAGGGTCAACACAGATCTCGAATTCTGCATTAACCAAAACTTGAATACTCCTCCTTCCCCTCTAAGACACATTCTGTTGGACTTGGCAAGAAGAACAGTAGAGAGATCACAGATACTAAGTCTCTTCCAAAGGCAGCCATTTCCATCTGTGATGTGCTATACACATTACTATTTGTGAGAGATTAATCTAAATCGAGATGTCATCGTGAGAACAATCAATCACAGGAGAGGACAGAAAGCCAAAGCACACATCAGAAATCCATTCACTCAGTATGCCCAGCTGGGTTCTACCAAAGGCTTAAAGTGACACACTAGGGGCAGACCAGCATTTAACAAATGATGCTGAGTACCTAGTTGTCCGTAGAAATAAATATTGATATACTGAACTTGACCCAGGTCAAGGGAGGAAGCTCCTGCCCTGTGACAGTCCACACAAAGACTGTAAGACACCCAGCTACAGACAGGCAGAAAGTTACTGCAAGCCACATATTTGCTTTTAAAAAAAAAGGAAGAAGAAGAACACAAAGGGACTAGGAGAATGCTGGGAAAGAATAGAACAGAAACATGGGCTCCTGGGACAGCCTCAGCGGTACAGCTTACCAGCAGCAGAAAGAGGCAAGGCAGGTTCTTCCGAAAGGGAAATGAGAGATCTCGAAACGTACTGCAGGACAAACTCACAGCCCTCACAAGCCCCACGCAGCTGTGGGGCAGAGAGACTGATTTCTCAGGCACAGGTACAACAGAATCAGAGAGAAACCACTTTGGCCACGCTGTATAATTCTACGAGTAGTGGCTCTGGACCATCTTAGTGGAAGCTATTGAGCTCAGGGAACAACAGCAGGCAGGGAGTTTCCCTTGGGCCTGTAAAAGCAGGCAAGCATAGAGATAACTCAGACCTGGAGCTCTTACTTGGCCCAATCGGACCCCTTTCCTAACAAAACACTGCGTTCTGGGACCTCCACCTTCACAGAGCTGTAAGTTTACTCCTCTCCAAGCAATTGGGTCACGCAGGCTTTTGCCTCCCTAGCAGCCCTTAGTAAATTTTCTATCTGTGACCAAAACCTTCCAGAAGTATGTCTTAGAACTAAGGGCCAGGGGTTGACCAGCCTGGCCTGGTTTGGGGTGCATTTGTAAAAAGGCGAATTGAGTGAACTGTCAAGGAAAGTCTCCCGTGTAGCATCTTATGCCTATGCATGTCTGAGCATGCAGAAAATTAAATCAGGTGGATCAGGGAAAGGAAAATGTACAGTGAGCAAGGCTTACATGACCTAAGCCTGTGAGTCAAAACAGAAAACCACCCACAACCTACCCCAGGCAACTGGCTTCTCCTCCAGGACCTACAAAAGGAACGCTTGGGCAGTAGCCAGCCCTTGAGCTGCGTGCTTTCTTGGGACATGCTCTTTGGGTGTAGGTTGTACACTCTGTGAGACCCTGGAAACACCCAGTCTGAACAGTAACACTGAAAGCAGCAAGCAAGCATAGTGGTATATACCTGTAATCCCAGCCATAAAAAAAAAAAAAACTGAGGCTGGGGGATGGCAAGTTTGGCGTCTGCCTGGGCTGCATAGCAAGATCTTGCCTCAAAACAATCTGTAAAAATAAATTTAAAACTGTAAGAAGAGCAAACCCTGGTGACAACACAGAAAGGCTGAAGCACCCGTGTGCTGCTATGAAATGATAGAACTTTACATACAGTTTTCATATACTCTGATAGCGTTTTACAACTAAGCAACAAGCTAACCATGCTATGCCCGGGTATTTGTCATAGGAAATGAACACTCGTGTCTCCACAAGCTTGTACATGAATGTTTACTTCAGCAGTATTTGTAATAGCCCCAAATTGAAAATAACTCAGATGCCCTCTCATGGAAGAACAGTTAAGAAAACTGGTGCATCCATGCTAGTGTGCACTGCTTATCCAGGAAAAGAAATGAAGCAATGTTGAACAAAGCAGTGTGGATAAATGTCCAAACAATTACAATGACTGAAAAATATTCCAAAGGGCTACAGGTTGTATGCTTGTGATCATGTAACATTCTTGAACTCACACACACACACACACACACACACACACACACACATACACACCAGAAATATCCAAGGCTAATGAAGGTTGGTGTATAAAGAAGGGACAGGGTCTATAGGGACATGAGAATGGATACTAAAGGCACAGGAGAGCTCCGTCAGGCAGTGAAAACATCCCATATCAGAGTCAACACAGCATTCGCAATATTTTGGGTAGTTTTGCTTAGCGTTGCTTTTGGGAAGGAGTGGATAAAAAGCCCAGGAATCTTACTGAATCGTTTCTTATTACTACATGTGGATCTGTAATTATTTCTAAATGAGGAGCTTAAACTGAGTTGGATCCCTTGAGTAAACAAGAAACAGTTGAGTACATTATCAGTTAAATGAAGAGCAGTATCTAAGGTAAAGAAATCAGATAAATGGATTCAACCGATGGATACAGTGTGAAATTTTGGAACTTTGAGCTTCTGTGGAGTCCTTGCTTTTAGTTTTTATTCATTTATATGTGTGCATATATATGCACACGCACAGATACATACACACTACACATACACACACAATGCATGTGTACAAGCACCTGTGTGCAGCTGGCCACAGAAAAGGGTAACATGTGCCTTATAGTAAAGGAGTTGCAGACAGTTGTGAGCAGCTGCCACACGTGCTGGGAACTGAACTCTGGCCCTCTGCAAGAGCAGAAAATACTCTTAGTGGCAAAACCACCTCTTCAGCTCCAGTTGTGGGGTTGGTGGTTGCTGTTGCTGTGGTGGTGGTGGTGGTGGTTGTTTTATATTCTTTCTTTTTTTACTTTCTGCTCTTCCATGTTAAGACTCATAAATTTTTATTATTTATTTTTAAGATAAGGTCTCCCTATGTAGCCCTGGCTAGACTAGAACTCTCAGAGACCCGCTGGCCTCTGCTTCTTCTTCTACTGAGATTAAAGGCATGCACCACCATGCCTGGCAAGAATCAAAAGTTTATAAATACAGTATCCTAAAACAAAGTAAGCGAAAAACCTAATCGGAGATAGTTGCATTGCCGAGAATTGAAAGTCATGAATTTGAGTCATTCACAAGCTGCTGAGCTTCCGCTTATCCCAACTGTAAATTAAAGGCCGTGATAACATTGTATGGTTCGAGTGATACAATGCAGTAGAGAACATTTTGTAAGCTATGAAGCTTCGTTTTGCAGGTCACTGCAAGGTGTCACGTGACTGTTAGTCTTCCTCGGTTGGCTCTGAGAAGGCAAGTGTCAACTAACACTTGCCAAACGCTTTGCCCATTGTGGACGCAACAAAATCCCCTATGTGGTAAGCTGAGTACACCATTCACCACAGTTAGACCCTCCAAGACCTACACATACCCATGTTCCCCTCTGCAACATCCCACTAGGAGGCTGTTGTAAAGGGTGGCTTTATTATCATTTAGATATGAAAAGACAGAAGATCTAGAGTTGATTTCCATGGAAGGGCTAACTTGAGTCCTCATAAGAAGAGGACAGGTCACCAGGAAGGGGCATTTGGACATAGCATCAGGATTGGTAAGGTGGCAGGGAATGCCGTGAGAAGCCCTTTCTGTGGCTTCCCCAAGAGGAAGCAAGGCAGTGAGGGTATATTGGCTGGGAAAGCCCAGAAGGCCTGAGCCAGTGGTGTGATCCCCAGCTAGTTGCCCAGGGCCTTCACAGTGATTGTGAGCTGAAGGGCAGGGGAGGCTACCCTCATCAATGAGATTATGTCTACATGTCACATGAGGAGGGGAAACCTAGCTGAGTTCATGGCTTTGAGAGATATATTTATACCCCCACACCCACATCCACCCTCACCCTCATGCCCACACCCACTCCCATCCCCATCTTCCACCCCACACACACTCACACCCACTCCCATCCCCATCCTCTCCCCACCCCCTCCCCCACCACTCATCTTCACTTTGCCATGGGAGAGTCCTTTGCCCCTTTACCTGTTCCACACAGAGGGTTCTGATTCATCCTGCGTGGTTGCAAATGAGGCCATGTTACCTTGGGCTGCCACTTCTGAAGTCATCAGTCAAGATGAGCCCGCCCTCTCTTTTCCTTCTCTGGAATATTTTGTAATGGCACTGAGAAAGGACAGACACACAAAGCAAGCAAGCATAGACTGGCTAATACAGATCACTTCTGCGGGCTCTAGGGCTTAGGTACTGTTAGCGTTGTTCAAACACTTGGCCGTGCTGCGTTTAGGACAAGTGAAGAATGGTCCAGACTGTCCTGTGAGGGTCCTGTCATCAGCCCATAAAAGATGTGAAAGAGATGTGGACTGTGGACCAGTTAGTTTGTAAATAAAAATGAGCGGTTATCCCTTGGGGGTGGGAGTGGGGTGGGGACATTCTTTTTATAGTCAGCAGAGCCCAGAAGTCAAAGCACTAGAAATATAGAAAATTTAAAATTCTGATTATTGCTGTTACCCAGGGCCTTCACAGTGAGATGTCTGAAATAATACTTTATGAGAGTGAAAGTTAATTACATGGAAGTAGTCACAGTGATGCTGAAATATTTTAATAAGAAAAAGCATACGATCTCAGAAAATAATGTTTAAAAGTCTTCACTGGGCACAAGTCACCAGAATGAAATCACTCACACACCCCTCTCTGGTTAAAGGCACACACTTTGCTCTACAATGCAGACCCCTCCCCCTTGGTCAGTCTGCTCTGGTTCGCAGTCCCAAACTCGGCCCACGGAATGGACAGCAGTTCCTTAGTACTCTCGTATGCCTCTGACTTCATCAGAAGATGCCACCAAAGGCCACCTTTCCTTCGCCTATTGATTCCTAGTTTTGACGGCTTGTGACCCCTTGCCTGTTGTTGGTCTTGTTCGGCGTTTGTCGATATTATTGAACCTGCTGCATTGACTTCTCCCTGCTGGATTTCTGTTTTCCATTTTGATGCCTCTGCTTTGACCATTTGCTTTCCTTCGGCTTGGTCTTGCTGTTTTTCTAAAAGTTTGAAGCTTAAATTACAGATTGAAGAATTTACCTGTCTTGCCTGCTTGGAGCTGCAAAGGCTCTCCACAGTGTGCGTCCTGTGTGCCACAGATGCTGCTATGCTGTGTTTTCATTTTTCTTCAGTGTGATGTATTCTTTTAATTTCCTTGAGACTTCACTTCTGATCTGTGGATGATTAGAGGTGTGTTGCTTAAATCTCAAATATTTGGAGATTTTCCAATTATCTTCCTGTCACTGACTTTCCTTTTATTAGCATCGGAGAACCTGGTGTGTCATTTCTACTATTTTCGATGTGCAGAGGTTTCGTTTAGGGACCAGGATGTGGTGTATCTCAGGATGTGATTGCTCTTTGAACATCTGAAGAGTGGAAAGTATGTCTTCTGCTTTACCTGGGTTTATTTGACCCTGTTAGTTGAGGATGTTGGGTTCTTCTAAACCTGAGCCTGCTTTGTATCTAGTCTCCTTCATGAGCCATTGAGAGGTGTAAACGTGGCATTAGTACCTATGGCTGTCTTCAGTTCTCTGCATGGTGGCTCAATGTTCCACCAGCTTTGTGGTGAGGCATGTGCACCACGCTCAGTATTGCGGTGTCCTTTGGCAAGCTGACTCTACTTTGTAGAATCAACTGTCCAAGTGTCAGCTTCCTTTCTCTTCATGGAGTTCCTTCCACCTACCTTTTTTGATAAGTCAGCTGATAACAAACTCGTTCCATTTTCCTTCACTGGAGAAAGTCTTGATTTCACTCTCTCCTATTTTTTGAGGATAAAATTTTTCATTCTTCCCACACTTGAAAAATATTGTTGCAGCTCTGTTGTCATCCATGGAGTCTGATGGAAAATGTCCTGTCATATAACTTTTGTAAGGTTTTTAATAGAGGGAGGGAGGGAGGGAGAGAGGGAGGAAAGGAGGGAGGGAAAACAGATAAGGTAAGGTGTAGTGGCAAGGTGCCATGGGCTAGGTAAGCTTCGATGAGATTATTAGATGGTTGGTGGTCATCTTCCTTTGCCTGGTTTCAACTGTGTTTTTTCTTTCTCTTCAGTTTTTAGAAGTTAATAATGAGTGAATCTCAAATGGGATAAAGCCAAAGGAACTCACTTTCATGAGTATATAGAACTTGATATTTCGTGCCAGATTTGGAGAGTGTCAGCCATTGCTTACCCTAGCCCTTTTCTACTCTCCCTGCACCATGAAGGCATGACTGTTAGACGCTGTCTTAGCTTGCAGGGTGCTTTTCCACAGCTCCACTGTAATCGCAGCAGGACTGGAGATAAATATGGTTCTCTGGGACAGAGAGTTTCAAGACAGTAGCCCTCGCTTGTTTCTGTTATACTGCAGGCTTCCTGGTTTGTGAGCTTTTGGGTAATTCTGTCTCTTTCTCCTGCCTTGCTGTAGAAGCACTCGGATTATAGATGTGTGTCACTGCATCTGATTTTCATTAAAATCTGTGTTCTAGAGATCAAAATTAGGTCATCAGGCCTGTGCCACAAAACTGCTTTCTAAAATGAGCGACCTAACAGTCCACCATGATTTTTGTTTTGTTTGTTCTATAATTTCATGAATATATATGTATATATATATATGTGTGTGTGTATATATATATATAGTCATAAAATACAGGAAATATGTATATATACACACATATATATTGCAATTTGATCAAAGTATCTCACATTACAGTCTCTCTTGATCATCTCACTCCCACCAAACTTCTCCACAAGTCTTGCTTCTACTTTCATGGTGTGTGTGTGTGTGTGTGTGTGTGTGTGTGTGTGTGTACAAACATGTTGTTGTCAATATTCTTCCACTTGTCTCCAGGAGTATGTATTCACCCTGAGGACTAGATATTCAAGTAAAATATTTTCACTTAAGACAGGGAAGTATTTCTTTAGATTTATAAAAATGAGCAAACGTCTTTCTAAAGTATATATCCAATTTACCCTCTCAGACACAGCTTGTAAACATGCAGCATGTCACTGGGTCCCACTTTCAAAACGTATCCACTCTCCAGCTACTTCCAAAAGCAATAGTCACTAAACTCCTAAGTTAAGTCTTCAAGAAAGTATACAACAGGAAATTTAAAGTAAAGATTTGCAGCCAGATTGTTACCTCTTCCTGTGAAAATTTTGTTAGCGGATACAATGTGTATAGAAAGTTATCTTGCATTTAACAAGCAGAAAAAAATTATTAACTGTTGTTGCTACGTGCTGGTAACTTGAGTTATTTTCAGAACTCTGAAAACAGATACTTTTTCTCCTTTTCTCCTATGTTTGTGGGGCATCAAGTGTCTACCTGTTTGTGTGCACCAGTGTGTGTTTTCAGATGTTTGGGTACATATATGAATGTATGTATGGAAGCCCAGTTGGTGGAATTCCTTCTCAACCACTCTTTATGAGGCAGCTTCTCTCAATAAAATCCAGAGCTCACAGATATGGCTGGTCAAATTTTGCTCCAGGAACTGTCTCTGGCTTTGCGTACTATAGCTATGGGCACATTGTCATGCACACCAGGTATTTATGAGTGCCTAGGGATGGCAACTGTGGTCCTCTCGTTTGTATAGCAAATGCTTTAAACATCGAGATACCTCCCCAGACCTACTTCAGTGTGGATTTTATCTGGTGCACTTGTGAATATTATCCTTTGCACTGCAATGCCCTTTACTCCCTCCTCCATGAGAAGTTTGTTGTTCACGTTTGATTTTACAAATCACTGGCATACACATACAGAGTGTATCATCTTTAGTGAGAGCTACTTCTATCTCTAATATGCTATGTGGTTCAATCATGTGTTCATTTCCTGACTCTTTTACTATAATGTTGGTTATTTTGCGGGCATGAGTTTTCATTTTTATTCTCAAGTTCCTAGTTTTAGCAACCTCTTAACCAGTGCTTTATGAATAAATGGATAAATGGATGGATTCATAACAGTGATGGGAGAACAGCAGTAATGCCCACTCACAGATATTTATTTAGCATTGCAGATTCAGCTGGGCTACAAAGAGTTAAAATATTACACCTTTTGCTCATAAACTAATAGTTATTAAAGGGATTCTACTCTTTTTTTACTAGCCTAGGGTAGAGTGATCTTTAAATATGACTTTTTAATCTGTATGCTACAATTGTAATCTTTTTAAAACATATTTTTTAATTTTTGTAATTAAAATATAATTATATGATGTCCCCCATTCTCTTTCCTCCCTCCAAGCTCTTCTAGATACCCTTCCTTGCTCTTTCTCAAGTTTCTGGTCTTTGACTTCCTTTTCTTTAATTGCTGTTACATATTCCTAAATATACAAGTGCAGTTTGCCTGGTCTATATCATGTCATTTGTATATTTGTTATTTTGGAGTGAGCACTTGGACTCCTCGGAACATGGGTTGCTGGGAATTCACAGTACACCTCCCAGTGAGATGACTTCCACACTGTGCACCTGGGCTCTGGCATTGAGTTATCAACAGCCACTTCTGGGATGTCTCAACAGCTTGATCTTTTATGTCCATGCAAGATTGTTAGCACCTGTTGTGGATCTCCACGGTACCTCTGATACTTCAGTGTTCCGGATGATGTCATACTGAAGTTGCTCAGTCCATGCCTCCCTCTTTGTGTGTGTGCCTTCACATGTGTGTCTGTTGCCACTGTGAGTTTCTGTGTATATGTGAGCACATTGGCCAGGGATCAACATCAAGAACCATCCTCAGTTGCTCTCTACCTTATTTTTTTTTTTGAGTTAGAATCTTTTTTTAATTTTATTTTCTTAGATATTTTCTTTACTTACATTTCAAATGCTATCCTGAAAGTTCCCTATACCCTCCTCCCACTCTGCTCCCCTACCCACCCACTCCCACTTCTTGGTCCTGGTGTTCCCTTGTATTGGGGCATATAAAGTTTGCAAGACCTAGGGGCCTCTCTTCCCAATGATGGCCGACTAGGCCATCTTCTGCTACATATGCAGCTAGAGACACTACACTATGGCATACTCCAGCAAGATTTTGCTAAAGGGACCCTGATATAGCTGTCTTGTATGAGGCTATGCCAATGTTTGGCAAATACAGAAGTGGATGCTCACAGTCATCTGTAGGATGGAACACAGGGCCCCCAGTGGAGGATCTAGAGAAACTACCCAAGGAGCTGAAGGGGTCTGCAACCCTATAGGTGGAACAACAATATGAACTAACCAGTTAGAATCTTTTAATGAACCTGGAAGTCACTGATAGCACTGCACTGTCCGGCCAGAAAGCCCCAGGGATCTGCCTGCTGCTACTTTCCCAGCTATGGGATTCAAATATGCGCCACCACTCTAGGCTATTACATGGCTACAGGGGATCCAAACTTAGGTTCTCATACTTGTAGTCCAAGTACTTACCAACTGAGCTATCACCCCAACACAGTAGACTCGCCATCTTCGCCATCTTGAAGAAAATAAGTGTATAGAATGGGGTCTCAGAACTTTGCTTTGGGAATTCTATACATCCCACCAAAATCTTCTGAGGCTTAGAAGGAAACAGGGGTTGCCTGAGATCTTCCCTGTCTAATGTGGTCCCTTACCCGCCCACCATCCTCCTCTTACTCATTTTATATGTTTTTACATTTTTATATGTATTCTCTCTCTCTCTCTCTCTCTCTCTCTCTCTCTCTCTCTCTCTCTCTGTGTGTGTGTGTGTGTGTGTGTGTGTGTGTGTGTGTGTGTGTGTGTGCATGCATGGAGATCAGAAGAAAACATTTCCAAGTCAATTCTTTTCTTCTACCATGTGGACCCAGAAATCAAACCCAAGGTGTCAGGTTTGGCACCAGGTGCTTATACTTGCTAACATATCTCACCAGCCATTTATCTACCTTCCTTCCTTCCTTCTTTCCTTCCTTTCTCCCTTCCTTTCTTTCTTCCTTTTGTTCTTTCTTTTTTTTCTTTTTGACAGGATCTCATGAAACCCAAACCAGCCTCATACTCGAGTTGTAATCAAGAATAACCTTGGATTCCTAATGCTTCAGCCTCCACCATCTCCAGAGCATGGGGATCAGAGGCTCACACTGCTACAATGTTAAACAACTGTAATCTTTTATCCGGCTAACTCTGTAGAAGGATGTTCTTCTGTCCCTCCCCTGTGAGCAAGCCATATGCAGCACACCTGAGGTGAAAGGCCTAGAGCAGAGCAGGGAGCACAGACTCACTCTCTGGGTCCTCTTCCACCTCTTACGTGTTGACAAGTCAAACCTTTGTTCTTTATTCCTTCCTCAACAGCTGGTATAAAGCAACTCACTGTGAGAACGCTCATACCTACAGGCTTTATACAAGTGAGAATAAACTGTGCTCCATGACAACAGCAAGGACATCGCTTCTCTCGGGTGAAATCAGTAAAACCTGAAAATATAAGGATGACTGTTTAGGAAAAGGAAGACAATGAGCAAGGGGGACAACTGGGGATGAAGGAGGATCTGAATATGACGGAAGTATACATTAGATATGTGTACAAAACCAACACAACAAAACACATTCTTTTATACAATTATATATACTAGTATGAGAAAATTAAGATGGGAGTGACCTCCTACAACTTCTGTTCCTCTGTGTTTGTATAAACAGCTCTCATGCTCACAAGATAACTTTAATTATTAGAGAGTGAAACATTAAAATGAGTCAAATACTACTCTGTAGTATTTCTGTTAAAATGGCATCGGCATTGGAAAGTGAAGCAATTTCTCTTCTAAAGGTAAGCAGAACTTTTATAGCTCCCTTATGATGCAGCTAGCTTACTGAGTTGCCTGATGGCACTGAGAAGGGAGCACTTGCCTCGCCACTGCTGTGCATGAAAGGCTCACAAGGAATTATCGTCTGTGTTTGTATTTATTTTAAGTGCATTCTACAGCCCTCATTTATTGTATATGTGTGCTAATATGGCTTAAAATATATTCAAATTGGGAGAGGATTCTAACAACAGGCACTACAGTTCCAAATATGAATTTAGTCTATTGAATTTCATCTTTGTATCAATGTCACCTATCCATTAATAGGAGTTTTGGTATATATTATTTAATCCAACAAAAAAAAATCATTATTCTTCAACTCCTGAGTTTGAGTCATCTCAAAAGTTTGGTAGCATAACTTCTTTAAAGGGATGTCTGACATGTGTGCTTAGAACTTACACTGAGAACTGTAGGTAAGTAGCAGGTGTTCAGTGTACACAGAATGGATTCCTCTGGAGCAGATGGATTTCAGTTACTATTGAAGTCAGCCAATATCCTAAGCTCAAATGCTTTGACACCTTTCAGTTTTTCCTATTTCTATTTATCCTCAGAAAGTACCACAAGTATCCTTTTGTTGCTAATGAGGCACGTTCTTGTGCTGTTCAGAGTTCCCTTTAGGAATTATGTTTTGAATTTCTGGAATCATGTTACTTGTAGGATGCTCCACTTCCAGTCCACCTATCACAGTGGTAAAGTGCTTTCGCTCAAACAGCTGCTCACAACAGCAGGAACTGCCAGGAGCTTAGCTCTGAGTTGGGTTCTCCGAGGCAGCCGATTGGGTAGAGCCTTGGCAGGGGTAAGACTTGGTCTTGGGAGAGATTATGATTGCTTCCTGTCATAACATTTGTTTACCTGTCTTGATTCTAAGTTACTCTGAAGCCAGAATCTGGAGGCCTCTGGGTGAATTAACAGGTGTTGCTTAACAGTGGGGATGAAGTAAAGGATTAATTGCGAGGGCTCCTTTCTCTGTGGCTCAGAAGCCTTGCTTCTTGCTTGCCAGGCAGGAAGGAGGTTTGGAGCAATAGAAGAGAGTCACACTGTCAACGCCAAGTGTTCGTACACAGGCAAATGTGCATAGAAACATACATATGTTCATACATTCTTTCATTCATTCTTGCCAGTCACAGCTACTAGTCTACATACTAGTTACATACTTACACATACACACATATATTCTTACATACTTACACACATACACATCTATACTTGCATATGAAATATGAAGCAAAAGACCAAGCATCAGCGCTGAAGGAACTTGTTCATTCTGGATGAAAAATAAGCTTCCACCATTGTTGCATAGAGAATTCTACCCTTTTATTTATTACTGAATGATTTTTTTTTAAAACCTGTCTCATTGTAAGAAAAGCCTGCCTGCTGCCTTTGGCTCCCTCTGCACCTGCTTCTCTTCTTAACCTCAAGTCTTTTCTCCTCAGCTCTGTTGCATTCTTCTATGTTCTGCTGCTTCTATGTGGCTTCCATTCTCCTCCTGCATCTACTTAATTCTGTTCTCTTCTTTGTCTCTCCTCATCTCTGTAATGCTTCTAACGTATTCTCCTTCTGCCTCCTAATGTCATTCTTCCTAGTTTGTTGTTGTGGTTGTGGTGGTGTTGGTTGTGGTGGTTGTGGTGGTGGTGGTTGTTGTGGTGGTGGTGGTGGTTGTGGTGGTGGTGGTGGTGGTGGTTGTGGTGGTGGTGGTGGTGGTGGTTTTGTACCTTTTCAGGAGAATAGATCACATGGTATTCCAAAAGATCACAAGTTCAAGCATTAATTCTAATCATAAACCTAAACAAAATGTTATGACAGAGATGGTTACACGTGTTTCCATTAAAACTAGTGATCTAACTAGTCATTTACTATCTGTCACTAGCTCCACGGGTTCACTGAGTCTGGAACCATAATTCTTTTTTTAAAAACCATAATTCTTATGTCTAAGTTAACATTGAAGTTTTGTGTAGATAAACACAGTCACTATTTTATCTTCTGTCCTTGCACCTACAATAAATAGTTCGTTCCTTTTACAACCTTGAGTTAATGGTTCAATGGCCTAAAAGAATATAATCCTAAATTTTAGATCTACATACCTTCTTTCTATCTCAGTGCAATCAACTTGTGACATGTGAAGACTGGCAGAGTTCTCATTGTGGTTTTTACAAAGAGCTATAATTGTAGCCCTTCTTTTAAAGGGCTTAATAATTACAAGTGCATATGTAGAAATTCTTACAGAATCACCATTAGGAATTAAGAAATTATTATTTGTCTGAATAGCATCACTACAAGAGAGTACATCTTCATTGATCTGCAGAAAATCTGCCCAATAGGGTGGTCTAATGCCTAGGGATCATTATATTAATTTAATAATGACAGGAAAGATGTATCAATAGCAGGATCAAATCCTGAGACATAGTCTCTTGGAACTTTTCTGCAAGAGCTCATGCGTCTCAGTCCATAGGAAAACCATCTCAGGAAGATCGCCTGCCAGCCTTCAGCCTCTCCTAGACGGCTTCTGGCAAGGACTCATGCATAACAACCACCGTCAGTGTGTGATAGTCAGGATGGGAGCAAGGGAACTGCAGATAATACACAAAGCGCTTAGTCCTGTTTCTCTTTGCACATACCAACCATAAGCTATATTCTTCACTCACTAACCACCAGCTGGACCAGGAAATATACTGTCTGCACACAGATGTAAGACAGAATCCTTATCTTTAAGTTGACAGACTTTGGAGAAAGTTTTGTGGTGAGGAATTGAAAATAAAGTCCTTACAGTGATGTCAATAGGACAAAGCATAAAAGAAAGTTGTCCCAAGAGTTGGGAATTTAGTAATGACACTTTAGGAAAGATACAGGACTCCATTATGCTTTGTCAGGGTCCCCTATAGGACCTGTCCCTATCATTTTAAATAGAATATGAAATACAAATGACTAATTCCAAAGCCTCCGTGGTGCTCATATGTTACAGCAACATAATTACAAAGGCAGAATCCATGGCTTCTAGTCAATTAGATGCAGTAAGAGAGACTACTCCTGCTTTAAATGTGAGGCAATGACAGCTAAAACGTAGACAGATACGGCCAGAAGGTGGGTACCACAACCAGATAGAGAGCTCTGTTTTAAGATGGCCTCCCAGTCCAGGGAAAAGGCTAACTGCCTTAGGTGGGGATGGAAGTGCAAGAAGAGGAACTAAATGAAATGGAGAGGAAAACGGAGGAGATCCAGCTGATGGTGTTAGACATGCCTGATTGATGGCCTCATGGGACTGTCCTCTAAGTCATTATATAAAGCACTTCCCAGTCCTAGCATAAGGGAGGCTCTCAACTCCACTGACCAAGCCTTCTGAAATCCGTCTCCACCGACTCACATACACTTCCAGTCTGTGCATATTTATCCATGTTATCCACTAGAACCTGAGCTGCAGGAGGTAAGAAGGTAATGCTTGGGTTCTACCTGGGTTCTGCTTATGCGAAAGCTGTTGGCTTCTCCAAAACTAAAATGTTAGCCAATACATTGGCTCTGCTGCAGTATGTGGCCAATTGTCTCAGACACAAATAACTATGAGACTCTGAAGCGTCTGAAGTACATAAGGGCTGGGATATCATTTCTGTGGACCTGAACTACAAAAGAACAGGGTTGAACCATGTGTACTGAGCATGTGTCTGGAAACAGATGGAAGTCCAGACACCATGCACCATAATGACTACCACTGCATGCCAACCAGAGCACTAGGGAAGGGGGTGGAGAAGAAGATGGAGAACAGGATAATAGACATTAAGATTCTATGTCATCACCTAACATCATTTTCTAAAAGGGACTCCAGGGGAAACATGGCAGAATATAACATTTTAGAATTATACATAACGTACACAAGTATTCATGCCACTCTTTTCAGCATTCTCTGTTTGAAAGAGAGACTAAAGCTCAAGAAATTAAAAAAAAAATACACTGTGATGTTTATTCTCATCAACTTGACACCATCTTGACTCATCCAGGAAGAGGGTTGCAATGAGCGATTGCCCAGATTTTAAGTTGCTGGTTGGCATGTCTGTGTGAAGGCATGCACGCCTTCATTACAGTAACTGATGTAGGAGGACCCAGCATCAACGTGGGCAGCATCATTGCCTGGGTTTAGGGCCTGGGCTACAAAATAAGAAGTGAGCAGAGCACCAGTAGGCAAGCATTCTCTGTAGGCAAGCATTCTCTGTAGGCAAGCATTCTCCATCTCTGCTCTTGACCATGGATGTGACTTGTGACCTCCTCAGCATTGCCACCATGGTGAGGAAAGGGAGCAAACAGACCCTTCCTGCTTTGTTTTTTTGTTTGTTTGGTTGGTTGGTTTGGTTTGGTTTGGTTTTTGGTTTTTTGTTTGTTTGTTTGTTTGTTTTTCAAGACAGGGTTTCTCTGTGTAGCCCTGGCTGTCCTGGAACTCACTCTGTAGACCAGGCTGGCCTCGAACTCAGAAATCCGCCTGCCTCTGCCTCCCAAGAGCTGGGATTAAACCCTTCCTGCTTTAAAGTAGCATTTTGAAGGGTATTTCATTACAGCAACAGAAAAAAACAAAAACATAGGACCTAAGCTAGATTCTGATCCAGCTGGGGACATGTCTCAGTCAGTAGAGCACTTGTTGCGTATGCACAAGGATCTGAGTTCAAATCCCCAGCACGCATGTGAATGGCTGTAACTACAGCACAGTGGGGAGGAGACAATAGGACCTTGGGGCTTGTGGGCTACCATCTAGTTATCCGTTCCCTGACAGAGAGAGGGGTAGAAGAAGATACCCAGCATCTTCTCTGCCTCTGCTCAGGAACAAACATGCCCCTAACACAATAAACATATATATGTACACATGTACACACACATATACACCATATATACATATACATATATATGCACATATATGCATATATACATGTGTACACATGTACACACACATATATACCACAGTCTACATACCTTAAACACATACCACAGTGCACATTAAACACATACACACACACACATATACACACACCACAGTCTACATACCACACACACACACCCCACAGTGTATGTAAACATACACACACATGTACACACATACACACACTCCACAGTGCACATTAAACACACACACATTTCCATACACCACAGTCTATATACTACACACACACATACACACCACAGTGTATATACACATACACACACATGTACACACACACACACCAAAGTCTACATACACATGCAAACACACACACACATGCCCCACAGTGCACATTAAACACACATGCATTTCCACACACCACAGTCTATATACCACACACACACACATACACATCACAATGTATATACACATACACACACACCACAATAGTTTTAGCAGTATGAGTTCATTCAGTGAGAATGTGCAGTACATATTCAAGTACAGAAACCTTTGTTTTTCTTTAGCCTCTTTTAGTTTATTTTTGTGACAACAGTCATGTTAGCATTGGGAGTTATTTCTTGTCAATGAAAGCACCAATGAAAATGAAATATTCTGTTTTTATATATTTCTGCTTCTAGCCAATCTCTGAGACACCAGTACAAGGAGTTTGCAGGGTAGGTATGGATAGATTCAAGGTTTGATAGAGTCATTAGACACGAGGTGTGAATCAGAGCAAAGCTTCAGCTCTCCATCCTGTGGTTCACACTTTCTGCCATCACAGCCTTCCGGGGTGACAGACATTGTTCCAGGGACACAGGTGTAAAACGATGTCTCCTGCCTACCCTTCCCATTCAAGCCTTGATCTTCTAAATCTAGAGAGACCCCTCTCACCTTCAACAGTGGGTCCTCACAAGGAAGGTGTCAGCCTCACTTGCCAGCAAAAGGGCAATTAAGTGTCTGAACAATTCTGCTGAAAAGAAATCATGGCGTAGAGTGGCCATTTAATCTGACCAGTCTTCGCCTGACAGCCCCGATCAGATTACCTCTCTCTGTAGTGTGCGCATCACCCTTCCTGCAGCAGTGAGCAAATCAATCTCACTGATTTCTGTGGGCTTCCCCAGCTAATCCTTGACCAGGTCAGTGGCAGGATTACTTTAAGCCTCTTTGACAACATGAGAAAGCCAAGACTGTAAATATAATTAGTGATTCCTTTCTATATTTCCTAGTAGCCATTTGCTGCCTGTGGAGGTCAAGCATAGCAGCAAGCAAAGGTGATGGGATGGGATGCAGGGGAAGGGTCCAGCACAGTGAAGGACAAGCAAACCTGCTAGAGAGACTTTCCAGCTCCCAGCCTGGCAGCACCGGCACGACAGGGTTACTCAGCACAGAGAACAGACAACGGTTAGACAGACTTCTACTCTGTACAATAAAATTATTTTCAATAATAATTGTGAAATGGAGTGAGCAATAGCTTTAAAAGATATAAAGGCAGAAACATTTCTTTTATTCAACGCTGTGTTATGGAATCTGGACGCTTTTGTCTTCTTAGTTTCAAATGCTTATATTGGTTCAACTTCACCCTTACTCCCCCCTCTCAGCCCCTCCCTCTCCTTCTAAAATATATTCCTAACTTCCAATGCCATGTCTTCCTTTTGTGTGTGAGGCAGTGAGTTCATTGGAGTTTGCCTGGACATGGATTATAGGCTATGAACGAGAGCAGAGGCAAAACTCTCAGTGGCCACACCACTGTAAAAAATTACTCCCGCATGCAACTATTGTCTGTAGTCCCCCAGGGACTAAAGATATAGATGTAGGTAGATATATCCATCCCCAAGACATAAGCTATCTAAATCATAATGATATGGTGTATTATTTCGTTGATTAGTTCAACATAACTTTATACATTTATGTGGATTGATGACTTTTTACTGGAGACAAGATTGCACATGAAGCCAGACTGGCCTTGAGCTTCTGGTCCGACTGCCTCTGCCTGCCAGGTGCTGAGGACACCACATGTAGCATCACGGCCTTCATGACACCCCACCCTGGATGAGTTCTTTAGTCTTAAAGAAAGTACAAATATGAAAACAAGAAAATTTAGAGATATTCTTTGAGTTTAATAAATTACTGCACGCAAGAACTTAGGTTTGAGCTTACGAAGCAGAGTGCCCATCTGTGCTGAGTCTCTGTCTGCTCATAACACAAAGAAAACCCAGGTCTTCCTGGGGCTGCAAGACCGGGAGGACTCCAGCACTGGCTCTCTCTTCTCACACGCGCCGTGCTATCACCGTTAGGTTTGTTATAAATTTTATTTCTTTTTAGTATTTTACTCACAGAACGATTCGTCTGTTTTACTCTGCAATGACTTACAATAACTGCTGAATACATTTCCACTTCCAATACTGTGCTTTAAGACACGTTCTGATAAATTCACAGAGCTATGCCCAAACTAATTTACTCCATTCTGATAAATTCATGGAGCTATGCCAGAACTAATTTATTCATCCCACAAATATCTGAATATTTAGTTTGTTTGAGACACTATTGTGCTTTCCTTTAATTAGTTTTAAGTTAGTACCCAAAGCATTGGATTTCTTTGTGACATTATCATATATACTATGTTCTTATTGGCCCCATCGCTCCACCCCTGTCCTCCGGACCCCATGTTTGCTGACTCCCTCTTCCTCCCCTCTGACAGCCCTGGGAGGAACAAGGATCCCCACTTCATAATGAGAACTGGAGTCAGCTTGCTCTACAGCCTTGCAAGGCTGAGTGTCACTGGCTTAATTAACCCGAGTGCGAGAATATGACTTCATATGCCTTCTGCTAATTAACATTTGTCTTTTCATAACAAAGATTCTTTGTTCATTTTACATCCTAAGCCTCCTAATTCATGAGCTAAATCAGTGGTTGTCAACCTGTGGATCACAATGATCAAACAAAAAACAAGTATTTCCAATGGTCCCCCAACCATAAATTCATTTTTTGTTCCTACTTCATAACTGTGATTTTGCTACTAAACGGTGTCTCAGTTCCTAAGACCACCAGAAATATGTCTTTTCTCATGGTAATAATCCATATGTTGAGAAACTCTGAGCTAGCTAAACCTTTTCTCTTTATAAGCTGGCTGCCTTGGGTCTTTCATTACAGTAGCATGTGGCTATATAACACAGCTACAACTCTCTGGTAGTTCATTTAGAAATTCTGATATCACTAAGGCTTTCTCAGAAGTGTCAAATTCTTTCTACATTCCTGTCATGGTTTGAATATACTAGGCCCCAGGAATGGCACTATTTGGGGGTGTGGCCTTGTTGAAATAGGTGTGTCGCTGTGGGTGTGGACTTTAAGACCCTTATCCTAGCTGCCTGGAAGTCAGTCTTCTACTAGCAGCCTTCAGATGAAGATGTAGAACTCTCAGCTCCTCCTACATCATGCCTGCCTGGATGCTGCCATACTCCCACCTTGATGATAATAGAATGAACCTCTGAACCTGTAAGCCAGCCCCAATTAAATGTTGTCCTTTAAAAGACTTGCATTGGTCATGGTGTCTGTTCACAGCAATAAAACCCTACGACAGTACCGCACTTCTTTCTATTTTTTTTTTTTTTTTGTATTCCACACCATGGTTTAAAGATGTTTCTGTTCCTTCCCCTCTGTATCTTCCATAGGTCGTTTCCATCAATAAAACAATTACAATTCTAATCTCATGTTGGCTTATTTCTCAGAGGACCCAGGCTGCAACTCAAATCTAACATCACTTAAAACTAGGATGTGTAAGAATGATGTTCTTCATCTGTTAAAATTGAAAATAACAACATCTATGGGGGATTGAATGGGGGTTAAGTGAGACATGTCACAGTAGGCAGCCTCTTAGCACAAGTTGACAGACATCAATGACCCTCTCAGCCTTCATGAGCAAGTGCATTATTTCCCTGGCACCAGTAAGCATCTCCTATAATAACTTATGCAGTGTGGTTGGGCATAGGAGAGGGCACATGATAAATGACAGAGGGATTTCGCATGATCACAGTCAGGGCTGGGAAAATGGCCCATTAAAAATGCTTGTTTCACAAGGATGATTTGACCTGAGTCCAATCCCCAGAATCTATATTAAAAACTCTGGGTCTGACAATACAGACCTGAGAGCTAGAGAGGCAGACACACAGAGCTCCCTGGAACCTGCTGGTGAACTCCAGGTCAGAGAACTAAACTCAGAACATAAAGTGAGGAGTGACCGGAAAAGACACCAAACAGCAACATCTGGAAACATCTGGCCTCCACACAGACAAAGACGCGCACACAAATGTGCACACATACATGAACACGTACACATGCATACACACAAAGAACATGACACTAAAGGCAGATGATCTTGCATGGGATATTACCTACTTGGCTGAGAACAGAGGCACAAAACCACAATCCTTAAAGGAAATGATGTTAATAATATGTATATATCATGTACATGTTAATTATATTACATAAGGAAGTTTGAACTCAAAGTTTTCAAAGTTAAAGATTCATGATTTCTGTCAACTAACATATCAGAGCCTCAGGAAAATCTACTTCAAATTTCTGCCTGTTTTCTAGTGTGTAAAGCTTCTAACATAATTCATAGGGTATGAACATTCAGAAAGGCACTCTGCCCAGAGAAAGCTGTTGATAGACACATTGTCAGGAAGTTGCAATAAAACTACAATATTATTCAAAAGGGATGGTTATAGGGAAAGAAGGGGGAAACAGAAATATGTGTTGTTGTTGCTACAAAATATAAATAAATAGAGAAACTTATTTAGAATATCCAGTTAATTCTGCTAAAATGTGATATCTAGGTTACTTAAAATCTCAATGTTGTAGCCGGGCAGTGGTGGCGCACGCCTTTAATCCCAGCACTCGGGAGGCAGAGGCAGGCAGATTTCTGAGTTCGAGGCCAGCACTTGTCTACAGAGTGAGTTCCAGGACAGCCAGGGCTACACAGAGAAGCCCTGTCTTGAAAAGCGAAAAAAAAAAAAAAAATCTCAGTGTTGAGCAAGTAAAACAACAGAGCCTCTGAGAAGAAGGCTGGGGTTATGCCTAGTTTGCTTTCTGTTACTATGATAAACATCATGACCAAAAGCAACTCGAGAAGAAAAGGGTTTATTTTGCTAGCTTGCTCACTCTGGCTTGCTAAGCTAGCTCTCTAATACAACCTAGGCCTATTTCTGTAGCAATGACATCACCCACAGTGAGCTGAGTCCCTCCTACAGCAATTAAGAAGATGCCTCACAGTCATGGCCACAGGTAAACCAATCAAGACAAGTTTTCAGTTGAAGTTTCCTTTTCCAAGGTGACTCAAGGTCTGTGTCAAGTTGACAAGCTGAAGATGATTATAATGTAGCCCTTAAAAGTTTACTAATGTTATCCATAACACATGCACAAATGTCAAAACATCATGTATTCTATAGATGATAGATATATAGATTTACAGATAGATACACAGATAGATGGTAACGGAAAGATAGATGATAGGTTTATAGAGAGAGAGATTTAATTTAAAAGGCCTGTAAAAACTAGACTAGAATGAATGTATCTCAACATAATAAATGACAAACTATAGCCAGCATTTATACTAAGTTGTGAAAAATGAAAAGCATAACCTCTAAATCAAGAATCAGATAGCATGCCCACCTTCCTTTTTTGGATATTGTGCTTAGATAGTCTTATCTAAAACAACAGACAAGAGAAAGAAAGAAAATTATTAAAAAAAAATAGGATATAAAGAAAGTACACTATCTACAGATTACATTACCCTGAGTTAAATGATCATATAGACCACACCAAGAAACACTTAGATTTGATAAACACTTTTAGACAAATAGTAGGATACAAAAGTCAATATACAAAAAAAATGGTAACATATTTGTGTGTGTGTGTGTGTATGTAGATAGATAGATAGATAGATAGATAGATAGATAGATAGATAGATAGATAGATAGATAGATATTCCTAAGTTTGATGAAAAATATATGAATAAAAACACCATTCATATTAACTCCAGGAAGGGCCTGGAGAGATGGCTCAGAGGTTAAGAGCACTGGCTGCTCTTCCAAAGGTCCTGAGTTCAATTCCCAGAAACTTCAAGGTGACTCACAACTATCTATAATGGGATCCGATGCCCTCTTCTGGTGTGTCAGTGGCAGTGTACTAACATATATAAAATAAATAAATTTTAAAAAAAAAATAATATCTCCAGGAAAAGATCAAGGAATGAGCCTAATCAAGGAAGTGAAATATCTCTTCATTAAAAATGTTAAGAAAGTTAAAGAAATTGAAGAAGACATTAGAAGATTGAAAGATCCTCCAAACTTGTGGATCTGTATAATCAATATTGTGAAAATTGCCATATCGCTGAAAGTTAATATAGTTTCTACACAACACTCATCAAAATTCCAATAACGTTTTTCACAGAATTAGAAATTTTTAAATTTGTATGGAAACGGAGAAGACCCTGAATCGACAAAGAAATATTAAGCAGGAAGAATAATGATGAAGGCCTCACAATATTTCATCTCAAATTATACCTCGGAGCAAGAGTAACAAAAACAGATTGGTGATGTCACAAAAACAAGCATGCAAACCACAGAATTTAATAGAGAAACCAGAAATAAGCCCACTCAGCTACAGCATCTTGGTTTTTACAAGATGTCAAAAAACAAAAACAAAAAACCTACGCTGATAACTTCCTCAACAATGAAGTCGGTGAAACTGGATACCCACATATAATAATGAAAACCAATCCATGTTTCTCACCTTGTACAAAACATCAAATCAGACCTCAACAGAAGACCTGAAACTTTGCTTCTGGGAGAGAGGGGCATGTGTAAGGACTTCTGTCCAGGACTCCAGGGACTCGGGAAGCAATAGCAAAAGCTGATCCATGCGATTGAATGAAAGAACAATGTTTCACCGCAGCCAAAGAAACAGTTGCATGGTGAAGAAAAGTCTAAAGACAGAAGAAACGTCCTTGTCAACTACACTTCAAATGAAATCAGTTATCCCGAGAAAAAAATAACCCAAAAATTTAAACAGTCACACAAAAACCAACGGACAAGTGATCTCCATAAACGTATCTCTAGAGGAGATATAAATATATGAAAAATGTCCAACATCCTTAGCCACCAGAGAAAAACAATGTAAAACTCTTTTGAGATTCCATCTCAAGCTATCGAGGACAGCTGCTCTGCAGGAAACAATCATCAGACACCCGGATGAGGACACAAGTGGAGAACAAACCTCTGTCACGGCTGGTGGGAACATAAACTGAGCGCTGTGGAGGTCAGGGTGGGGGTTCCACAACAAATTACAGACAGAAGCACCAGCCACGTGATCCAGCTGCATCACCTCTGGGCGATTACCTGAAGGAATCTGACACTGGAATTCCACGGGATACTTCCATATTCATGCTTTGTCACAGAATCAAGATATAACTTCAAAGCTATGAAACCAACCCAGATGCCCACCAGCAGATAGATGGAGTTTTCACTGTGGTACAAGCGAGCTTTTGTCAGCTGTATATAACAACCAATAAAATTATGTCATTTTCAGGAAAAATGGATAGATGTTAAATGAAGTAAGCTAGACTCAGAAATACAAATGTTACATGTTTATCTCATATACAGAATCTAGATTTATACATGCTTTATAACATACACACACACACACACACATATATAGCGAGAGAGACAGAGAGAGACAGAGAGAGGGAAAGAGAGAGGGGAGGGGAGGGGAGGGGGAGGGAGAGGACTCATGATAGAGAAGAGAGGAAGGGGTCTAAGGTAAGGAGCGGGTAGAAAGAAAGAATAACAAAATTGGGAGAAAAAGACAGATATCACATATTTTCAATCAAACAATCTAGATTTAGGTGTGCATTCACACACATACATACATTCAAGCACAAATTCTCATGTCTACATCATTTTTAGCATTTTTCCACTTCAACAGATGTATTTTTTAATTGCATTTGCTAATATTTATATAAACTTTCCTTTTTATGCACATCCACAGATTTTTAAACAAAATAAAGAGCCCTCCCTCCCCAAATAGAAGATAAAAATACATGTGACCACTCTGTCGATGCCCCATTTAAGGAGGGCAGGAGCCAAGAAGACAGGGCTGTTCAGTTTTAGACACAGCAAACGGTTGTGAAATGTGTGCATGCTGCAGTCAGTATGGAAGGGCAGCTTGAGAGAGCGCTGGAGTCAGCTGGGCAAGCTGTTACGGAATGGCGGGAAGGGGCCAGCCCTTAACGGGGTCGGGTGCGGCCAGGCACAGTTATGTTCTAACTCCAGGAGAGGGTGGGCAGGGTTTATAATGCACGTGCTAAAGTAATAGGTAGCTTCAGAGATGCAGACATGTTTGTGTTATGAGTTCTCTCACAGCAAGCTCAGCTGGCTGCACTTCACTGCTTGTACCTGTATTCAACTCAAATCTGTGAAATTAAGAAAAGAGGCAAAATCTGTATTGTGTTCGAAATGTCTCCAGTTACGAGTTGTGTTCTGTGTGCAGAATGTACGTATGCTGTTAGCCCTATTGGGAAATTTTTTCATTGAAAAAAATGTAATTTGGTGAGACTTAAAAGAGAAGCTATCACTGAAACAACTTTTTTTAATGGAGCAAGGAACTGAAGAAGTGGCTCGGTGGTTAAGAGCACCAGCAACTCTTCCAGGGAGGCCAGGTTCCAGTCTCAGCTCCCACGTGACAGCTCACTTCAGTTCTGGGGGATCTGATGCCCTCTTCTGGCTCCTGTGGGCACTGCACAGACGTGGAACATGGACATACAGACACCCATAAGCGAAAAATAATAAGATAATTATTTAAATGGCAGACAAAAGTTGCCGATTAGTACTCTAGATAAGCCTATACCACTTAATTTATTGAAGCTTTCTTCCATATTTTCTCCTAGCCAGGCATTGATGGAACACCTTTAATTCCAACACTAGGGAGGCAGTGGTAGACAGATCTCTGACCTAGTGGCCAGCCTGGTCTATAGAGCAAGTTTCATGACAACCAAGGCTATACAGAGAGACCCTGACTCAAAAAAAAAAAAAAAAACAAAAAACAAAACAAAGAAAGGAAAGATTGACTTTTCTCATTTCGTTTTTTATTTGGCTAGTAGCATCAACTAATTTGCTAACATTATAGATAAAAAACAACTAGTTTCTCTTTGATTCTAAAATGTGTACATCCCTTTTCTCGTACATTTGAAGCTGATGGTCAGGACATTTTCTACAATCATGTTTTCATCTTAGCCAGGGCCTCACATCTCAGAAACCTGAAGGCTGATCACTGAGGGAACCAATCTCAGCTCTGGTCCCTCTTAGTCTCACATTGCTAAGGTGAGAGACATGGGCTCTAGTCCTCCAGTATCTTTACCCCTTCTAGGCCCCAGGTCCCTTCAGAGATGATGGAATTAGACTGTAAATTTCAGGCTAAAGTGCTTGTGAGAAAAAACTATATGGACTGCAAACTCATCTGAGCAGATTGCAGCCGCTAAACATGACCTTGGTATGGTATTTTCCATGTCACCTCGTTTAATTGAATGTATTTGCACCCTGCAACATACCGAAGATCACTCCCCATTTGCTCAGGAATTTCCCCCTCCATGCTGTTCGATAGCTTTACAGTACCCTTTGGAAAATGAGACTTAACCAAGCATTTCCAGAAAAGTCTGAGATGTTACTGCTAACACATGAAAGTACCTGGGGAAGGCCTCAGCAGGACTAACCTGGTGGTGAATACATTGAGCCACCTGACTGCTGGGCTTCTCAGCTACAGAACGCCGATGCCCCTTGGGTGTATTTATTAATTTTGTTTGGCTTTCTCTCATTCTACAGAAAGAACTGACTTCAGGAACAGGCCGGCAGAGGGGCCACAGGGTAGAACGCCTAATCATATCAGCTTGAGGGAGACTAGAACTTTACCCTCTGCTCTCTCTGAATCCACATCCATCCTTCAGCTCTTGGCACAAGATGGAGTAAGTTATAGACCGATGTGTTACAGGAAAGAGCCAGCTATGGCTATACCTGCTCTGCCTGTCAGCTCGGCCTTTGATTGGCTAACTGCAGAGTGAAGACAGTTAGCTGTTACATCAAGCTCTTGGAATGGAGGACTGACTTCACCTCCCCAGATTGGAGATCTGATACAAAGGAGTTTAGAAATTGATACCTTGATTTGGAACATTGAGAAACAGACATGAAAGGCGATTTGGTGGCAAACACAACACTGAGTCTAACGGGCCTGGGTGACAACGTGCACATCTGTGGCACTTGTGGCATGTTTGCAGCTGGGTGCAACAGCTGGGTGCTTGTACCTCTAACCAGTGCAGCTTACACAGCAGTCCTAGACCTAAGATTTAAAGAGATGAGACACCAGAGGACTTGAGTTTGTGGTGAGAGGCCACAGTTTATGGTGGCTCGGTCATATATGTGCAGCTGTTCTTATACAAGGGGCTGGTTTTCCTAACCAGGACTTCCCATGCCTTAAATAAAGCCAAGCAGGCCACTGGAACTTTTGGAAGCTGGCTGTAGCCGCTTAACCTTGATCTACCCACTGAATGTAAACCATATGTGGAATGTTTGTTATTGTTGTTGTTGATCTTACTGTTTTAAATTACGTGTCCAGGCGTTGCCATTAAAGTATACAACAAGCATGTATGTGTACTAAAGGCTCTGGAGAACATATGTTGAAGTCTTGGCTTTAAGATTGGGCCATGTGTGGTGTCTTCATGAACAGAAAATGCCCATTGTTCCTGAACCACCCTTAAGATACAGCTTCAAAACATTGCAAAGACAGCGTCAATTCAGAACCTGCTAGGGTGCTTCTACAGCTAGGCTGAGAAGAAGAGTGTGAGAGATCGTGGCCAGGAGATTTTACAACCGAAGCAAAAGGTCCATCGTGGGGAGAGTGAGGGACACATGCCTAAGACTAAGCCACATAGGATTCCATCACCATCATGGAAAGTAGCCATGGTGCTTTTCCACAGAAGAGCCGAGAAGCCCCTGTTAGCCATGGTGAGCAACACAACCCCACTGAGCCTTTACAGGCAAAGAAGAGTGTGTGCATTGACAGATGGGATTCAAGAGCCGACCTTCCTGCTAAAACTGAAACCGTGTAGGCACACGGTCCCTACGGAAACCCATCTCTCAGGCCCTGGATCCTGAAAACTGATGGGAACGGAGAGCATCAGATGAAGGTCAGCATCCCCGCCTGATCTCACACCCCAAGTAGCTTCTAGAATTTTTGGAGCTACCAAATATTGAGTGTGCCCCCTGAAAAATCTCTCCTGGGATCTAGGCATGGTTTTTGTAACTTTGGTGGAAATGGAGCCCGTGCTATTATAATCTTTAAAGCGTCCTTTAAAGAGGCTGGAGAGATGGCTCGGCAGTTAGGAGTACTAGCTGCTCTTAGTAAAGGGCCCGGGGTTCAATTCCCAGCAATCACATGGCAGCTCACAGATGTCTGTAATTCCAGTTCCAGAGGATCTGACAGCCTCACACAGACATGCACGCAGAGAAAATAGCAATGTACATAAAAAGTAAATAAATCATTTTTTTTTAATTTTTTAAAAGTTAAAAAAAAAAAAAAACTCAAGGCATATCAGAAACTTGACATTGGATCCATGCAACATCCAAAGCTGTGAAGGAACTGCACATCCCATGAGCCATAGCGACACTGGTGATGCTGATAATCGCTGTTTCTACAGCCGTCCGGCACTCTGTGCTGCCACTGACCAAACTAGACATTGGAGAGAGTTATTTTTTTTGGTGTTTTTTTTTTCTTTTAAACTAATGTCTCTGAAATCATAGAAGTGAAACACTCTGAGTTTGGTTTTCCATTCAAAAGCTTAAGTTTGCAGTTACACTTTTGTAAAGGCGTGTATAAGTAGACAGAGTTTTTTATTTAAATTTAGGAAACCTAGTTTGAGCACTGGAATAGATTCATATGCCCACTTAATATCATTTCTATCCCTTCCAATAACCTTGGATAATGAATGTGGATATGATTTTGGTTGAAAATGGAGAGTGAAGGATTCAAGCTTTCAGATGTGTTACATCTGCCCTTCCCTCAGAGGCTCTTCCCTATATAATCCAGACATTTTGCTCTTCTTCTCTTCCTTATTCTCTCTCTCTCTCTCTCTCTCTCTCTCTTTCTCTCTCTCTCTCTCTCTCCTCCTCCTCCTCCTCCTCCTCCTCCTCCTCCTCTTCCTCCTCCTCCTCCTCCTCTTCCTCCTCCTCCCCCTTTCTATCTTCCTTTCAACCCCCCATGGTGCCTCGGTCCTTGGGGCCAGTGAACTCACCAGAGAGCACCTTTCCAATAAACCTGCCTTTAACATATTTTAATCTGGCTTGAATTGGCAGAGAAATAACCTATCATCAGCATTCTTGAGGAAGCCCTGAGGTCTTCTTGTAAACCGGGAAGCTTCCCAAGGAAGAATATTCACATTTTGAGTTTGTTCTGTCTGGGTCTGCTGTTTGGAATCAGTATGTGCTCAGTATTGCTACACCTTTAAGTTCATTTCAAAACATTTTTTTTAGTGATATTCTGGTCTCTATATCTTGCCTCATACTCATGAATAGGATCGGTGTGTGTGTGTACACGCTCAGGAAAGGGAACCCAAGCCCTCATTCATTGGGTTTTCTTAAGGATGTACAAGATGAAGGAAGAGGACATCCTCACTATGTTTAGTCCATTGAGGATTGATCCCAAAGGAAGACAAAAGCACGTGCTTCCCTCAAGTCAACAAGCTAACCAGTTAAGAGCAGAAGTAGATGCACCAAGTGCAGGGTCTTCATCCCACAGCCCACGGGTTTTACATGTGTAAAAGACACTCTGTGGAATATTTTTGAGCACCTAAGCTTCAGAGCGCAAGGCAAGCCTTCCTGTCTGAAAATAAGCGTCAGATCAGATCAAAGTTAGCCAGAAACCAAAAGCAGAGATGGAGCTATCTACGGATGCAGTAACAGCACGAAGCGTGGTCCATGCCCCTTCACACTTCAGCATCTGTGTCAGTCTCGAGCATCCAATATGACTGTTACCAACATGGTGGTGTGCAAAAGAAACCAGAATTCGGAAGAAACCCAAGGAATGGAGAGCGAGTGAGGTGGAGCTTCATCCCAGCTGCTCTTGATCCCAGAAGCCCTTCTCCATCTCCTTAGCCGGCCTTGCCAGCAGCTCTATTGGCTTTTAGGGTTTAAAAACACTTGCTTTCCTGTATGATGCTCACTAACTTTCCAAGTCAAATAAATCTGTTCTTCGCCGTAAGTCAAAATGAAGCAAAACCAGGGTTTTCCTAAAGTGTAGTCATTAGCTAAGGCTGGGAGCACAGGTCAGAACCAGGGGGCTAAAGCCCCACCTTCCTTCTCGTTTCCAGTGTTTCCTATGATCCATGCTTTCAAAACAGTAGAGAAATTAACACACAGTACAGTCCCAGTAAAAACCCAACCAGATTAGCCACTTTTCAGATCAACCATGGGAACTATTTACCCAGCTGTCTGTTGCTTTCTGGTTTGTTAGTATGAGAAAGGGTCTCGCTTCACAAGCCAGCTGGCATGAAGATTATGGCAATCCTCCTGCCTCAGCCTCCCAAATGTTAGGATTACAAGCATGTACAAGCCCAGCTGTTCAATACTGGAAACAGATAGATAAACGTGACTCTCCCCACACATCCCCAACACCCCCAACACCCTCCCCACCTCCCCGCAATTAACACAGACAAGGAAAAAACTCTATGTGGCTTTGTTTCTGTCTCCGAGTGGCTTTAGTACAAAGCAAGGCATGATTTCATCGACGGAAAAGCATGTCTTCAGATTTTTAGCACTGCCCAGCTGTTTCCAGCACCAGATTCTCTATGCAATCGTGAACTCGATAGACAGCCCACTATTGAAAATGACCAGGGCCCCCTCTCCAACCACAGATAATGACCTAGGAGACTAAAAGGCATGCAAACAAGCTAGAGAAGGTTTGATGACCACCCAGAAGCAGGGTTGAACCAGAATGGAAATGGTATCTGGCTTTCATGAGCTTCAAAGTTGTAATTAAACATACTGATCCCATGCTCCACACACAAACGCATATGTGTGTGCACACTAGTGTACACACACACACACACACACACACACACGAGTGTGCGCGTGCACACAGGTGCCCACAGAAAACATGTATACACAAACACACACATACACACACACACACACTATAAGCAAGTTTCAGAGCCATATTCTAGCTTAACCATATGTCCACCCTGGTTGATGACTAATTGACTCTACAAAATTCAAGGGACTTAAGGAGCCAGACACATAATTTTGTCTGTAACTTTTTAGTTGTTCTTGTCACTCAAAAAAATCAAAAACATCAAAAACACATCCTCCCACCTCTGAGAGTTCAGAAGTAATATGCAGTATGAAAAATTCCCCTAAGACTCTAACTCCTCTCTGGGCTCAGAAGCCAGTCCCAGGTGAGCAGGGTACACTCGCATCCCATCAGAGAGCATGAATTGTTTCCCATCTTCCCCTCCCCCCTCAGCGTGGAACCGCCGACAATCTCCATCTATTACCATGGTCAGATGAGAAAGGGTTAGTTAATCTGCAAAAATCTCTTGACAAAATTCATGCCTACTGTGTTCCGTCCTCAGGTAATTGGATCCAGCACGATGCACTTGCCTCTGAATGGGAGTTCACACTAGAAGCTCTTATTCATAATTGATGCTGACATTGAATACAACCTCTCACTGGCATAATATCCACTTTACATCCAGAGTCACGGAACTGGTGGGTTTCAGGCTTAGTCCGTGTGCACCTCACCCACCTGAATACATCTGCGACCTCTGGCTCACTGGAATACTGTTTTCAGAGGACAAAAATCATACATGATCTCTATAGTCGCCAACCTTTAGAAGGAAAACTACCAAAGACAAAATAAAACCATTACATCAAACTTAACACAGCAGCTACCTAGCGAAAACACAGCATGCACATGCAAGCCGGCGTTTGTCTCATCAGAAAGTCATAGAGCCTCACAATTCTATTTGGTAAAAATAAAGCTCACAGCCTTACCCTAACAGCATTGACATAAACCTTTTCTTCAAGACAGGGATTTTTAGTTGGACTTTTGTGGGTTGCCTAAACTATTACTGTTTACTTTCGACATATACAACGAATGAATAAATTGTATGTGGGTACTCACAGCACAGATCTCAGCTCTAGCCCTTAACATCAGACGTGGCGGCTGCAGACTGAATGCTACTACTGTAGAGAAGCACTCTATTTTCCTTACAAAATAGCACCCCCTAGTGGCTGCTCGGAAATGATCAAGCCGTGCGCATCGAGCACGTGATAGGATTTGTTTACTATCAAATTACGCAATGTCAAAACACTCTGGCGAGAACAAAAGCTGATACTGGAGATGACCAGCACTGGTTCTATGATCATTCAACGTCTCACTGGGGTTTGTAAACGAAAAGATGTTTAAACATCATTCCCATGTCACATCTGGAAGGTGCCTCGGATGAAAATATAGGGTTCCCACATAACATTTCTATTATTATTATTATGCGATTATCATAACTAATAATAACAGAAAAGTTACCACTTACTAGAAAACATTCATGGCTTTACATACTAAACTCATGAGCGTGGGGATGAAGCTCAGTTGGCAGAGCACTTCCTAACTTAGACAAAGTTGGTTAGCCCCCTGGAATTTAGCCAAACTGAGCCTTGTGACACACATCTATACCCCAAATGTTTGAGATGTGGAGACAGGAGGGCCAGAAGTTCTATATCACCCTCAGCTACATAGTACATTCAAGACCAGCCTGGGCTACAAGAGACCCTGCCTCAAACAACCAAACACAACCCTCCCTGTGAGTGAGTATATTATAACCCCAGGCTTAATCCCCTGTGTTTTATAAGCCAGCAACTGAGGTCTATCTATATATAACATAAGCTGACCAAATCTAACTAAGACGAAAGAGAGGAAAAAACTAAGACTGTCTTTTCAATTACAAACTCTCATGATCCTGATGCTGACAAGCAGAAAATACAGCTGGTTATTTCCAAATTCTAGTCTGGCCAGAGTGTAAAATCCAGTGTGAACCATGAGGACAGTCATGATTAACACTTTGGTTTTAGTATAGCCCGAATTCTAGCTCTAAGTTTAGCTTAGAAATACAACCACTTCTCATTATTGGTAAAAGTCAAATGACAGTGGATAACAACAACAACAAAAAGAGTCAAAGAAACCAGTTTCTCTCCTTGAGTTTTACAGCGCGCCTTACCGGAAGGCACAGCTTTGGCTTGCATGCTGTATTCTATTAAAATAGAGACATATATTTATTCAGCTCGGCTTTCAACATACATATCCAATGCTGTCAACATCACCTCAGTTCTCGTGGTTATCAATGAACCAAGCCCTTGGTACTAAACCAGTTGCTGTATGAATATCAAGAATAATCCAAAAAGAAAAAGAAAAAAAATAAGGAATTTTCCATGGTCCATTCTTAATGTCATACAAGATCCTCAGAAGATAAATGCTTTTTGATGTTTATGTAAGGTTCTCAAAGAACCAAGAGGAGAGCAAACAGAAAAGAATATTTACTAAACTAACTAGCATTCTGTGCCCTTTACGTGTGTCACTGTATAAACCCCTTTGTTTTATGGATGGCATACACCCTTTTGTTTGGCTTCTTAAGGGCATGGTTAGGATGCCTCTCCAGCCCACGCTGGCCTTGGCTCCACCACATAACTGGTCCATGGGACCTGGGCAATGCATGTTGCCTCCATGCCCAGCCCACAGCAAACCTTTCTGGTTCTGTGTTCCTTTGCCCTCTGAGTGTCTGGACAGCCCGTGCGGGGAAGGCCTGTTCTGAAGAAAGCAGAGCCCGGACGTGGAAAGCAGCATCCCCTGCATCAGTTGTCAGAGGACAAACATGGTAATCAAGAGCACCACATTCAGGAAAGAGAACGACCTCTTAACTTCCAATTCTATACAGTCTTGCGTTTGATCCTTGGTTACAGCAGAAAGATTATCTCAATGCAGTTAAATGTTCTTCCTCAAAGAACACTTAACAAATTCACTGCAGGTTTAGTCTGTGTTGCATATCAAAGCATGAGATTCAGATAGTTAAATATGCCACATACTCAGAATAAATAGAGTTCAAACTTGAATCAGACCTGACCTCTCAGCCACAAATCACAAAGCCTTGGCTCTTGGTTACATTCATGGTCCATCCCTTTGCCCCTTTACATTATCAGAAGCATGTCCCTCTGTACTTGTCAGCTCTCTTATGCTGTGAGGACAAATGTCACTGAGAATCTAAATTTTTAAATACTAACTTTGCAGTGAATCAGTCTCAATTTACATGGAATGCCTTTACTCCGCACCCAGCTGAAGAACAAGCTCCTTATTTGCATTTCAAGGCAAAGATTAAAAGTATGGTCAAAGTTACACCATAACTAGAAAAGCTTCCATTGCAGAGTCCGGCTTCTTTTACTGACCCAGGAAACCATTTGACTAAATCTCATATCAATGAGCTCAAAAAGTGTAATTCTCTTACAGAAAAGTAGGGGGGGAATGACTGAAAAAGAACATGGTAGCCGTGCCCATGTTGCTTCTGCTCACCAAAACCACACAGAATCCTGTCATACGACCGAAGACGACATCATAGGATGGAAAGGTACTGGAACTGTGTGCTCAGTGAGCAGAGGACACAGGGTTAGGTGCAGTGAGCAGAGGATACGTGGCCAGGTGCAGTGAGCAGAGGGCACATGGTCAGGTGCAGTGAGCAGAGGACACGGGGTCAGGTGCAGTGAGCAGAGGGCACATGGTCAGGTGCAGTGAGCAGAGGACACGGGGTCAGGTGCAGTGAGCAGAGGGCACATGGTCAGGTGCAGTGAGCAGAGGACACGGGGTCAGGTGCAGTGAGCAGAGGGGGCACATGGTCAGGTGCAGTGAGCAGAGGACACGGGGTCAGGTGCACTGAGCAGAGGGCACATGGTCAGGTGCAGTGAGCAGAGGAAACGGGGTCAGGTGCAGTGAGCAGAGGACACGGGGTCAGGTGCAGTGAGCAGAGGACACGGGGTCAGGTGCAGTGAGCAGAGGGGGCACATGGTCAGGTGCAGTGAGCAGAGGACACGGGGTCAGGTGCACTGAGCAGAGGGCACATGGTCAGGTGCAGTGAGCAGAGGACACGGGGTCAGGTGCAGTGAGCAGAGGACACGGGGTCAGGTGCAGTGAGCAGAGGACACGGGGTCAGGTACAGTGAGCAGTCTGTGCCACAGTCACATCTGTAAATGGCATGGATGACACATTAGAATCTAGCAGATTCCAAATAAATATTTTTTAACTTGCTCTTTTCTGTGTCCCTTCAATTTTTGCCTAAACATCAGAAAGGATTTTGTCTGCCAGGGATCAAACACAACATTTGGGAAGCCAAACAGGGGAAATGTTAGATGACTGTGACAAAGTTAAAAGGAAATAATTGCAATTAAATTAGGGAAAAGATAACAGAGACAGTACGTTCTTCTTCATCACGAATGGGGAAGGGATGGTATAAGGTTATAAATTAAAGATAGAAAACGAATGCAACTTGAACAGAAATGAGATTTCCTGAAACACTGTTGACACACGTGCAGACACACACACACACACACACACAATTAGATTTTTTTTAAACTATGGGTTATAAGACAGCTCAATATCAGCACATAGGGTGTATTAACAAATGCAAAAAACAAACAAATAAAAGGTGATTGGTCCATCAAAAGCAGAGGAGAGGGTATGAACAACGTGTCCGACTGAAGTACAGCACCTTCAGCACTGGCAGATGGCATTTTCTCATCATTTCCTTGTCACATAGCCCTCTTCTGTTTTAAAGGAAATTCCTTAGGCATGACCAATATGTCTCAGGATGTTAACAGTTTTACTAACTTGGGCATATTGAACCAAAACTTTCATTTCAAATATACTGGATCATTCCAATTCGAAGCATCCAAAGAGATGGCGCCTAATTCTGATGAACCTGTTTCTGTTGTCGTATAAAACAACTGTCAGGAGCCCTCTGGGAAAGACATGGCTAGCAGGGGACTTTCCTGTAGGTGGCCTGCCATTTTGTTGCATGGCTTACAATGAGTGCTCCGAGAGGCAAGGTCCCAAGAGACTTCATCCCAGGATTGCTTCTTGCTGCTGATCTGCCTTTCCTGTCACAATTACATCACCTATAAGGATGCCTGGACATTAGCCCACCCTATTACGCAAATTTCCTGCAGATCAGCATAATGATGAACTTTTACAAAGTAGTGCTGCTTAGATTTATTAAGGATTCTATACAATTCCTGATTTGATTCAAATAATTTTAGGAAGAAAGTTTTAAGAGATGGTCTCAGTTGCTTTGCTAGAAAGATGTAATAAAGTTAGAATCAAGAACAGAACGTGCCCGCTCCTCTTATGGTAGGTAAAGGCTGCACAATAACAAATACAATGAGCTTTCATACCCACACTAAAGAGAGAAATAGGCTTAGGGCACATTTGTGTTCAAGGAAAAGCATTTCGGTCCAAGCATAAAGCCGCAGGTGTGCACTATGATAAAGTGAAACCAATGATAAAACAGTGGCCCAGAAAACAACAAAATATCTGCTTGAAAATATGGTTTGAAAATCTGACTTCTCAGAACTCAAGTTGCATAGTCTGGTCACATTGACTTTTTAATAAACTGATGAATGAATGCATGAATGAATGAATGAGAAAATTCTCTATTTCCTATTATTGTATTAACTTGCTTGACATTTAGGAAGTTCCACAGTTTGACTCAGTATCCTATTTTCTCTTTGGGTAACCTCGATGTTGCATTGTTAGCCTGTAGGCATTTTTCTTTAATGTGAGTACACCATCTCTGTCCTCAGATACATCAGAGGATGGCATCAGATCCCATTACAGATGGTTGTGAGCCACCATGTGGTTGCTGGGAATTTAACTCAGGACTTCTGGAAGGGCAGCCAGTGCTCTTAACCACTGAGCCATCTCTCCAACTCCCTGTAAGCAAATTTTATAAATAATTATTTTAAAATAAAAACTGAGGTTTTGTTTGTTTGTTTGTTTGTTTGTTTGTAAGGCAGTAGGATGAGGGAACATGAGAAGGTCTGAGTTTCAGGGGTGTTAATTGCACCTACACTACCTGTGCTAATACTCAGAGCTCTCCTGAAGGATTCTCAGCTCACCTTTGCAGATTAAGTGGGCTAGAGATGCCTTAGCTTTCATCAATAATAAGCAGAACCAAAGTGGGGAAAAACAGTAGATAAATGTGTATTTACTCTACCGATGCGAGCTTAATGTTTCAACAAAACAGCTTTACTGGTTGGTTTATTTGGAGGACAAAATAAAGTCCACTCTCATAAAATGGAGAGAGATACTCAGTGGGTTTTGCATGATGGTCCACACAAGAAGACGGTAAATGGGACGAGCTGCGAACAGATTACAGCTGTGTTCATCAGAAAAAAGCTCTACAGATGACCAGAGGCAGTAGGCGTCCCAATAATGCCAGAGCTGAAGGGGATGAGAAAACCCAATCTGTGTGTAGGCACAACTCATCATAACCAAATACATCCCTTAAGGCTGCAGAGGAACTGTCTGAATCCCAAAGGTCACGTGAACAAACCAGGTGCAAGGCACCTTGCAATGGCAAGATGGGGTCGTGGTTCTCAGGTACCTCAGCCTACAGCCTTCTCATGGAGTTAGCCACACCCCTCATTAGGGCACGCCTTCTTGGGGCGTATTAGAGAAAGGTCGCGGTAACTATCTCAACTTGATAAAGAGGCAAAGCGGAAAAGAAAGGGCAAACAATTGCTTTGTCTTTGCTCTACACAGTCTGCCTCCAGATTGTCAGTGCCACCAAGGAAGCTCGCCATGGACCTGCTCTGGGCGTAACAGGGATAGAACTAGAGTAAGCACTCTGCCTCCTGTCAAAGCAACAGTTCTTCAAAGGTCACACAGCCCTCCGCCAAGTCCGTGATAAGGTTACAATGATGGAGGTGTTGGACCAGCTGATGCCTGGATCCTCCAGCAACCAGACATTCATCAACCAAGCTTCACCACACAACAAGCAGGCTGTTGCTGCTGCTGTTGCTGCCTCTGCTTCTGCTCCCCTCTCCTCCTCCTTCCCATTTTTTCTTCCTCTCTCTCCCCCTCCCTCATCCCCTTACCCCCCCACACACACACATACACACAAGCACACACACACTCACCTATGCTCATACACTATAGCTGAAAAAGTCTCCTTGCCAAACAAATAATAACTAAAAACCATGAATTCGGAGCCTTTGGGATTCGTTAATGCTTTAGGTAAAGAGCACAAGAGAGGAGCGTGCTGGTAGAAGCCTAAAATCAGGACAGAGGACATTCTGAAATCAAGTGATCCATTTTCTTCAACAAGAAAATGAAAAGGAGAAAAATACACACACACACACAAAAAAAAAAAAAAATGACGAGCGAGATGCTGGTGAGAACATTTGTGTGCCCTTAAGCAGGTGAAGCACACTGCTAAACAATGTTTTGCTCAGGACCAGACTCAGGTGCTTTCGCCAAACAAACATGTATGAGCGGATTGGGGATTTGGGTGTGAAATAGGTATTTATTGATTAAGAAATGGTTGTCAATTTGGTGCATAATACCTCTAAAAGCAGTCCTTGGTCTTTAGAATATATTCTGAGTTTTACAGATTCATGCATCGTAGGCTGTTTGAAGTTTGCTTCAGCGTCTGATATTAAAGGGCACAGTTTTAAAACAGGTGATCATTTGCTGGTAATGTTGAAGCTAGACAGTCAGCTATTTATACTATTTTTGTTAGCCTATTGTTGTTGTTGTTGCTGCTACTGCTGTTGCTGTTCTTGCTTCTTCTGCTGTTGCTGTTGTTCCCATGATGAAGGAGAGGCAAAGAAAGAAGAGATAGAGAAGACAACGTGTAAGAGTTGATTTTCCTCTTCCCCCACGAGGATTCTAGGGATTGAATTCAGATCATCAGGCTTGGCAGCAGGCTCCCCCACCAGCTGAGCCATCTCACCTGCCCTGTTTATTTCACTATGGCTGACAACCCACTTCCATGGGGGAGCCCTTTTTATTCCAGGGAATGCATATAAAAGTACCTGCTTATTTTCTTCCTCCACAGTGTAGAGACACTGCTGGGCTCCTTGGCAGATACAAGTGCGTGTCCTCCTTGGAGCCTCTGAGCTGACCTGCTTTCTTGTATCAAAAACTCTGAAATGCTATATAGCTGCAAATGGCCTTCAGAAAGCTAGTAACCCACATCTCCTAGGATAGCTAACATGGCATGGCAGACCATTAAAACAGAAATCACACTTCCAGTTCCACAGAAAATGGATTGAATCCAGTCCTTTATAGGTCTGAAATGTAACTGCCAAATTCAAAAGTTCTTGAGAGTCAAACACGGTATGAAATAGAAAATGTCATAGACAAGCTGAAATTCATACTTCTGGGTGTGTGCCCTGGCTTGTGGTATTGTTGTTTCTGAGGACTGTTGGGGGTCTAGTTATTCACAGTTATTGGGAATGGCTCCCTCCTTTGTAGGCAGCAGCTTGTATAACCAAGAATTGAAATTACAGGACTCTGATCGTGGGGCAGAAGAGCAGACTTGTGTCTAGTCTCTGACCTTGGAGGGTCCTGAACTGCCTGCCATTAACAGATAACTATCTAAGCCTTACATAAAAGGATTACTGTTTAATGAAAGGCTTTCTGGTGAAGAGGAGCGTGACATCATCCCCTGCCTTAGAAGAATTCATCTAAATGAGATCTGTCAATCAATCACCTAGACAGGAAAACATTCTCCGTGGGATGCTGTCCCCAAGGTTTTAGAAATCTCAATAAAGCCTGCCTCCCATGCAGGTCAGTGCGGTAGCCTCTTTGTCCATTGTCCCTCATTAGCTCTTGAGACCATTTTACTTTACTCTGAAATAAATCCTATCTATCTTTACTCTATGTTCTTTGTGTCTTCTATGAATTCTTCTGACAAAAATCACAAAGACCAAGGAACAGAGGGGAAACCGTAGGGAGGTCCCAGTGGCAGCTAACAAGGTTTACAAATAGGATGCATGATGTCATTGCTAATTCAGCACAGTCTGGAAAGTCTTGGAAGAGGGTTCTAGTCAGGCATGCACACTCGCATTCTCTCTTACTTTTGACTGTGGGTCCGACTAGCTGCTCCAGGTTCCTCCCTTGACTTCCCCTTCCCTCCAGAGGACAGACTGTAACCTGGGCTTGTAAACTAAATAAAGGCTTTCTCCCCCAAGTTGCTTCCTGCAACTATATTTTGTCATGACAACAGTCTAGGACAGGACTATTAAAATAATTAGAAAAGACTGTACTACATTCTGTATCATGTATACACACACACACACACACACAGCAATCACACTTAGGAATAAAAAACAAGGTCACTAATATGGTTCCACACCAGTGCAAAGTCATCAAAGTTAGCAATCTAAAGATTTTTTTAACCTATCCTTAATATATAACTTTAATAACCATTAAGCTATGAAAAGAAATTGCCTATAAAAATGAATTTACTTGAAAGACTCACTTGGAGATTGATATTTTCTGGGAAACCTTAGAGTTGACAATTTGCCTGATCATGGAGAAATAATATCTTATGAAAATCTGGCAGGAAAGTTAGACATGGGTAGGAAGAGTTCCACAGTGATGGTCAGAGTGAATGTCCTAGCCATGGTTTAGTGTATACATTATCATAAGCCGCACTGTCTAATGACATTTCTGAGGCTCAGCTCACTGGATATAGAATGAGGTGTTTGTACTTTCCCCTTCAGAAATGACTTCCACAACCTAATAAATCAAAAACTTGGTTAAAAAAAAAAATAGAGAGAGGCACATGGTCCTCTACCTCTGCGTGGTGTACAACTGTGGGTCCCAGAGCACTCTTGGAATAAAAAGTCCTCTTGCAGTTTGCATCAAGACCGTTTCTTTGAGTGATTTGGGGTGTCACCTCTCCTGAGTCAGAACATGGGGGAGTCCTCACATTGTGGGTCTTTCATTTGGTGCGTTGGCTGGCAAATGCGTGCACCCCTCACACCCAAGAACCGACTTGGAGGTATGGAGATCCCCTCTGGAATGTGTGCATGCCAGCTGGTATCTCTGTTCTGAGTGTCTGTTTTGTTTTCTGTCAGCTTGTTGTGTTAGTTTGTCTGTGTCTCGGCCTTTGTTTCTGAAGCATGCACAGGCTGAGTTTGGATCCGCCTGAGTTTAGATACTGATCAGCCTGAGTTTTGGATTCTGATCCATCTGAGTTTATACTGATCAGCCTGAGTTTGGATCCATCTGAGTTTGGTTTCTCTGGTTTTGGTCATCCTCGTGGAAGCAAACAAAGATGTTTGTAGATGATGGGGTTTTCTGAAACATGTGTGCTTTCTGTTTGCAGTTGTCCTCTTGGGCCATAAGGACTGGAGGACTGTGGTCAGCAGACATGCTAGGAGGACCACAGGCTGCCACCCTGGGGGATGCCCTGAGAAGTGGGGAGAGCCAGGGACACCTGGTAGTCTCCAGAGATCGGTCAGAGGGACAGAGTTCTGTTATTGAAGCAGAAGCTTCCCCCTCAGAAATCGTCTAATTATTTTGCCTGCTTGTGGAGAACGGGAAAGGGCCATGTGTGTCTGGATCTGTTGGTTTCTGTTTTGTGTGTTTTTGTGTATGTATTTAGAGCTATGTGAAAATCTAGGGAAGCAAAGGTAATTCTCATAGGTGCTTTGTACCCTAACTAGAGATAGTTTACACATGAGAGAACAGGTTTGAGAAAAGCAGTACTCTCTGACTATCTGGGGATAATTTGGTGAAAGAGAAAAAGAAAAAATAAATAAACAGTATCAATTGGTCTTTGGAGCCCTGCACCTGTAGTTAGGAGTCTAGTGTGGCTGGAGAAGCCCTGCTAGGAGCTGATTGTAAATGTTGCTCTTAAAGGGACCAGCAGCTTCTCAAGTTCTGTGGTAAGGGAACTGATGGCTGGTTTTCCTACAAAAATTTCTGTGTTTGTGATTATTGGATTCATCAGGTAACAAGGAGCTCCTCTCTTGAAATTACAGCTAGAAAAATTAAGAATTTTGTTTGGTTTAAATAAGCAAATGTCTGCAGCCATTTCATTTTTGTTTCTGAATGGTTTTAAAGGTATAAATATGTTTTATGTGTCTTGGTTATAGATTATTGGCTCATAAGTTATTGGTTATGATTAAAAATTTGTAACATTGGTAACAAAAAGTTGGCTTAAAACTGGTAACTCTGGTTTGGAGTAATTCCGAACTACAACATGTGGCATGAGCCAACCCATGGAAACAAGTCTCTAAAGATACGCCTGAATTGGGTAATATTCTATGTAATTCTTATCCTAGAAACCAGACTTATAAAAGATAGGATTTAGGGCAGTGTCTCTTTGAGGTATTGGGGGCTGCACCTTCTTGCATTTGTGTGCAGGAACAGGCACCCAAACTTTGTAACAAGTAATATTTTTGGTGTTGATTTTTAAAGAGAATAGATTGTTTACATTGGGTTTTGCTTCCCAAAATTGTGGTTGTGCTCTGGTGTTACAAGAGAAATTGAAAGTGAAGGCTTCTCCCTGATCGGAGCCACCAGCTAATCCATCGGCTCCTCCAAAATCTACCCCGAGATTGAGAAGCCTCCTGAGTGGCCAGGTCCACTACCTTCCCCTTATCCACAGCCTCAACCCCCGCCGGGGAACCTCGAACCCCTCAGGGCGGCAGGAGGCGGACCCGCTGCGGGTACACGGAGCTGGAGAGTGCAGAGTCTGGACGGACTCTGGTGGACCCGTCCAACCTTCAACCCCTTCAGTACTGGCCATTTATAACTGGAAAACTAACCACCGCCCTTTCTCAGAGGATCCCCAACACCTCACAGAGTTGGTGGAGTCCCCTATGTTCTCTCATCAGCCTACTTGGGATGATTGGCAGCAGCTGCTGCAGATGCTCTTCACAACCGAGGAGCGAAAGAGAATTCTGTTAGAGGCTAAAAAAAGTATCCCAGGAGCCGACAGGCGGCCTACACAGCTACAAAATGAGATCGACATGGAATTCCCTTTGACTCGTCCCAGTTGGGACTACAACATGGCTAAATGTAGGGAGAGCTTGAAATCCTATGGCCAGGCTCTGGTCTCCGAGGCGCCTGAAAACAGCCCACTAATTTGGCTAAGGTAAGACAAGGTGTATTACAAGAGGGAAAGAGTTATGTGATTTAGTGAAAGAGGCAAGAGAAGGTGGAGAGAGAGAGAGAGAGAGAGAGAGAGAGAGAGAGAGAGAGAGAGAGAGAGAGAGAGAGAGAGAGAGAGAGAAAGGAGGCAGAAGGAGAACAGGAGGGATCGTAGACAAGAGAGAAATTTGACTAGAATCTTGGCTGCAGTGGTAAGAGAGTAAAATGACAGGACCTAGACAGACAGGGAACCTGGGCAACAGAAGACCAATGTGCTGAACAGAATTAGGTGAGTTGGGGTACCGAGCCTCAGCTACAAAGGCTCAGCTGTGTCAGACTGAAGTTCCTTATATGGGATACACTCTTTGAGATGAGAAGCAGTGGTTAAAGGAAGCCAGAAAAAAAGACTGTAACTCAGATCCCCACCCCAACTACACCAAGGCAAGTAAGAGAATTCTTGGACACCGCTGGCTTCTGCAGGCTCTGGATACCTGGGTTTGCGACCTTAGCTGCCCCATTGGACCCCCTAACCAAGGAAGGGGAGGTGTTTGTGTGGACCCCAGATCACCAGAAAGCCTTTGAAGAAATTAAAAAGGCCCTACTGACAGCCTAACCAAGCCTTTTACTCTTTATGTGAATGAGAGAGCAGGGGTCACCAGAGGAGTCCTTACTCAGACTTTGGGACCTTGGAAAAGGCCAGTGGCTTATCTATCCAAGAAGTTAGACCCTGTTGCCACCAGGTGATTTTCTTGCCTGAAAGCTATTGCTGCCATAGCTCTGCTTGTCAAGGATGCTGATAAGCTCACTCTGGGACAGCAAATAACTGTAGTGGCACCCCCACACTCTTGAAAACATTATCTGACAGCCCCCTGACCAATGGATGACCAACGCTCATATGACACATTATCAGAGCCTTTTGTTGACTGAACGAGTGACCTTTGCTCCCCCTGCTGTCCTCAATCCCGCTACCCTACTGCCCGAGACTGAAGACTCTTCTCGCACTCATCACTGCTCTGACATTCTGGCAGAAGAAACTGGTACTCGAAATGATCTGAAGGATCAGCCTTGGCCTGGGAGTCCAAGCTGGTACATGGATGGCGGTAGCTTTGTGGTAAAAGGTAAATGGAAGGCGGAGGCAGCAGTGGTGGACAGAAAACAAGTGATCTGGGCCAGCAGCCTCCCTGAAGGGATGTAGGCCCAGAAAGCCGAACTTGTGGCTTTGATACAAGCTCTACGAATGGCAAAGGGGAAGTCCATCAACATTTACACTGACAGCAGGTATGCTTTTGCCACTGCACAGAGCAATATACAGACAAAGAGGGCTGTTGGCATCTGCAGAGAAAGACATAAGATGCTGTGGTTAAAGAGAATCAGACAGCAGACCTAACCACCAAGCAGGCAGCCCAGAGTGTTAACCTTCTGCCTGTAGTAGTAAAGTCCAAAACCCCAGGACCTGAGCGGCAGTACATCCTGGAAGACTGGCAAGAAATAAAAAGATAGACCAGTTCTCTAGGATCCCAGAGGGGACTTGCTAAACCTCAGAAGGGAAGGAGATCCTACCCTACAAAAAGGACTAGAATATGTCCAACAGATGCATCATCCAACCCACCTAAGAACTAAACATCTGCAGAGACTGGTTAGAACATCCCCTTATCATGTTCTGAGATTACCGGGAGTGGCTGACTCAGTGGTCAAACTTTGTGTGCCTTGCCAGCTGGTTAATGCTAATCCTTCCAGAATTCCTCCTGGGAGAAGACTGAAGTGAAACCAGCCACGTATGGTAACAAGTATTTATTAGTTTTTATAGACACCTTTCCAAGCTAGGTAGAAGCTTTTCTTACCAGGACTGAGACGGCCAATGTGGTAGCCAAGAAGATCATAAAAGAAATCTTCCCAAGGTTTGGGATACCCAAGGTAATCGGGTCTGATAATGGACCTGCCTTTGTTGCCCACATAAGTCAGGGACTGGCCAAGATACTGGGGATTGATTAGAAGTTACATTGTGTATACAGGCCTTAAAGGTCAGGACAGGTAGAGAGGATGAATAGAACCATTAAAGAGACCCTTACCAAATTGACAGCAGAGACTGGTGCTAATGATTGGATAGCTCTGCTACCCTTTGTGCTCTTCAGGGTTAGAAACACCCCTGGACAGTTTAGACTGACCCCCATGAATTACTCTACCGGGGTGGGGGGGCCTCCACTGGTAAAAATAGCCTCTGTGCATAGTGCTAGCATGCTGCTTTCCCAGCCTTTGTTCTCTAGGCTCAAGGCGCTCAAGTGAGTGAGACAGTGAGCGTGGAAGCAGCTCCAGAAAGCCTACTCAAGAGGAGACCTGCAAGCCCCACATTGCTTCCAAGTTAGAGATTTGGTCTACATTAGACGCCACCGCACAGAAAAACTTGAGACTCAATGGAAAGGCCCTTATCTTGTATTCTTGACCACCCTAATTTCTACCCTTATGGGACCCCTTTTGATTTTGATTCTGCTTTTAATTATAGGTCCATGTGTGTTAGAGAGCAAGACTTAGTACAGTGCAGCTTTTAGTTTTGAGACAACAGTACCATGCCCTAAAGGATCAAGTGCATCAGGGAGAAGATAGTGTCTAGTTCTAAGATTAGAACTACTAACAAGTAGAAGTGGGGAATGAAAAAGTATAACATAAAAACAAAAATTCTAGGTCTTTAATTAGGCCCAAGCTTGAGAATGTGACCTTTGTGACTCAATGCTCCAAGGCATCCTAATCATAAAACAGATAGTGGCATTCTTCCACCCACCCGCTTCCTGGGTTCAGGGAGTGTTTGTTCAAAAAGGACCACCCTGACCATTCATGGAACCCGCTATGCAAATGTGCTATTGTTAGAGGCTCATAGAAACTGTCTTGAGAAATAACCGCACAATTACCAGGTATTTTTCCTTGTGACTTGTGACTTCTTCGTGACTCTTAACTGGTATCATTGGTATTTTCCAACAACGCCCTCCCCACCCCCTTGAGTTGTGGTTTCTTCTTTTAAATACCCCCTTACCTAGCTACTCGGGACCCACAGTCCTCTACCCCTGCATGGTGTACGAATGTGGGTCCCAGAGTGCTCTTGGAATAAAAAGTCCTCTTGCAGTTTGAGAGAGAGAGAGAGAGAGAGAGAGAGAGAGAGAGAGAGAGAGAGAGAGAGAGAGAGAGGGAGAGAGGGAGGGAGGGAGGGAGGGAGGGAGGGAGGGAGGGAGGGAGGGAGGGAGGGAGGGAGAGAGGGAGGGAGAGAGGGAGGGAGGGAGAGAGGGAGGGAGAGAGAGAGAGAGAGAGAGAGAGAGAGAATTTCTGGTTTATTGTTTGTTTTTTTTTTAAGCTAAAACAAGAGAATAGGCACCCCTCTGAAAAAAAAAAAAGAAAGGAAAATTGCATTAGTTGTTATAGACTTGCTACGGAAACAAACCGTTACACCGAGACTCAATAGTTGAGTCTAAATTTCCCTAGAAGAATAAAACTTTAAAGAAGAATGAATTCATTAAGGATAGTCTATGCCTAAAAATGTTCACCAATAAATGAGACACCTGCTCCAAGGATGACTCCCCAAGGTTCAGGAAACATCACACACAGGAGGTAAGACTGCACCCACCGTAGGATGGAGAGAAGTTGATGGAATGTTCTCTGTTATCTTCTGGACATGGTGGTTGTATGTATGAACCCACAAAAGCTGCCCTTGCCCACACCAGATCAAGCCAGGTTAAAATACCAACTTCAGTGGGAGAGGAGCTACCAATACCCCATTCTTAGCTAAGTATCTGCTGGCAGTTGATGGCTACTGGTGGAAGGAGAGTCACTTTTCTTTATGAAGGTGGCCACTGATAAGCTGTTCCATGTCCCAGTGGATGATTGCACAGCTGTACACTCATGCACATAAGAGCAGTGCTTATTGGACTCAGTGGGTCCAATGACAACAACAATAGTAATAATAATAAGAAGTCATAAAGTTGGGAGGGACATCTGTTGGGATTTTGGAACCCCCAGGGAGATTGGAAGAGAGAATTCATGTATCATAAACATAGGTATGTTTTCAAAGAACAGATAACTATTATTAAAAACATTTAAAGGAAACTAAGTCATTTCCCTACTGTAACAGAGAATCAGACATAGCATTGCTAAAATTTTACCACTTAACTAATTTAGATCTTGTAAATTGTACAACAATATGCTGAGGACCTTCAGTACAATATTGGTGTGGATGGGTGTTACCACATGCATAGAACTTGGTCTGTATTAGAACAGAGCCCCAGCTGTGACCCTTAGGACTGCTCTTTCAGTTGTCAACCCAGGTTAGAACTTTTGTGCAGATGTGAACAGGGGACTGGAATTTGTTTTTGTTTTTAGTTTTGAGATTGATGCTACATTGCTCCCTAGGAGGTCTGTGTGCTTCTTGAGAGTCATTAAACTTGGAGAGAAAATTTGTGTGAGGGACTTAAGTGATGTTTAAGTTACAGGACAGAATCAGCCTCTCCTCATAGAGCTCACTGAAAGTCATGGAGGTTTTTAATAATGCTTATTTATTACTATAGTGCCACAGTGTGCATCCAACTTAACTAAGAAAATTGAGGACACTGTCAAGTAAAATCAGCTCATACCAATTACAGATGCTGCTCTTGAAGATGCATTTTGCACATTGGGACAATATGTCTGCCAGTTGTAATTACAAGAATTCCCATATGTTTCCTGTTGTAAAAGTATTTTAACAAAGAAGACATGATATAACCAAGCAAACATTGCTAATTTTGCACACAACAGGCCTTGATGACAAAGGACCTTATGAGTCATCGGCACTGGGGTTCTGAGGGAAAGGTTCATGCTCAAAGGAAGAACTGGAACTGAATCATCCAATAGTGGTGGCTCAGTCCCCTTGGAAGGGGTTGGTTCAGATGGGAATGTGACCAAACTCACATGGATGAGACCAGCAGGTAAATCTGCATTTCTACAAACAGTTCCCTCTGGTAACAATAATGCAAGAGAAAACTGCACCCTCTTCCTCTTCAATGGTTGCTCTTATTTGTCTGTCTTTCTGTCTACTTATCTATCTATCTATCTATCTATCTATCTATCTATCTATCTATCTATCTATCTATCTATCTATCATCTATCATCTATCTATTATCTGTCATCTGTCTGTCATCTATCATCCATTTATCTATCATCTATTATCTATCTCTCTACCTATCATCTCTCTACATATTTATCTAGTATTATTGTGTGTGTGATGTTTGCAGTAGGAAGGTATTGTTATCATTTCAAGGATTTAAATTTTAAAAAACCTGGGTCCTAAAGCTTGCATTATGGCTGTCAATAAAGTATTTCCCATGAATCACAAGAACCTTGAGTTCCAGCCCCCAAACCCATGTTTAGATCAACCAGGCATGGTGATACATGCTTGTCACACCAGATCTTTTGAGGAAGAGAGAGTCCTTAGGTTCCCCCAGGCAAGCAGTTTTAGCTCAGCAAGCTCCAAGCCAATCGGAGACCCTGTCTCAAGAAACAAAGTAGACTACTCTGGAGAAATGACACCCAAAATTGACCTCTGACCTCCCTCTCATATACATTCACTCATACAAGCATCACACATTACTATAAAGCACACACACACAAAGGTCCGTAAAGACATTATAGAGTTACCTCATCAACCAACATTGAAACTTACCTAACTCCTGTCTTCCCATAATCTAGGGAGTCATACCTTGTGTACAAGGACAGTCATATTATGTCATCCTTAGTAATCCAGAACTTGCTCCAAGTAAGGTCATGCTATACATACACAGAATTAGAGCACACATGTTGGAGCAGAGCCTAGTTCCCCATTTACTGAATTTACATTGGAATAGAGATAAATACCTATCTAGTTTCATCTCTCTGGCTTTTCTATATAATTTAAATTAATCCCAGTTGGGTACATTATATACAAGAGAAGTGCATTGTGTTTTGTTTAGAAATAGAACCAGAGAGCCTTTGACCAACTTGTAAATTGAGGGCTGAGGACTTGACTCTCTAACTCAAGTTCCACACTTAGATTCTGGCCAAATCACTACTCTGATGGCTAAAATTATACATATAATTAAAGTTACATAACTTTAGAAGCGTTCCTTGAAGAGCAATAGACTCTATTTCAAAATTGTTCTCAACATTTAAGTTCTTCCTAAAAGTTAAACTGTATCTTTTATGTATCTTAACACAAATGATTTAAAAATTGATATTGATATTATTTGACTGTTTCCAAAGAAAGTGAGCACACTGGGCTGTCTGGGTGTGCATGCACACCGTCTGCCTCACCCGTGTGTCTCTGTCACACTCGCTCCAATTTGCTTTTCACTGCATGTTTTATTTTCCTTCCCTTTTCTCAAATGTGCCTGCACCTGCCTTGCAATTTGCTTTTTCAGACTTGACAGATTTTATTTCTGAATGAAGACATACTTCATGAGCTTTTTCTTTCTAGTTTTAGTTTTTATAATTTTTCAAGTAAAATATAATTATATAATTTCCCCCTTTTCTCTCTCCAACCCTTCCCATGTGTACCCACCCTTACTCTCCATCAAATTCCTGCTTTTATCTTCATTATCACACAAATACACACACACACACACACACACACACACACACACACACACACACACTTCTTAATAAATAAATACTACCTACTCATTTCATATAGCACCTAAGGATGGAACCCTGTGAGAGCCCCTCTCAGGTTAGCACGATTATTGGTGGTACCTGTTGAGGGCTGGTTCGGGCAGCCATGTTGTTGAGACTTCATGGGTGTGACTTCTCTGACATTTCTAGTCGATGCAATCTCACAGAAGACTTCCTGTTCCTCTGGCTTTTGTGAAATCTCCCTACCTTTTCTTTCCCATGATCCTTAAGCCTTAGGTGCAGGCATTGTGTTGTGGGTGTGTCCCTTGGGGCTGGGCATCTCACTCCATCACTTGCTCCTGCATTTGAGCAGTTGTGGTGTTCTGTCATGATCTCCACTACGAGCAGTGTTTTGATGAAGGGGGGTGGTTTTAATTAGGAAAATAGTCTCACTCTAAAAAGAATTTTTTTTCCAATTAGGAATTTTCTAAGGAACTCAGTGTTTTCAGAGTATTCCATTCTTACCTACATCGAGATCAACTCTCTGGCAAGTACTTTTGTGACACAGGATGTGTCAAAGAAGTTATCTCCATCCTTTATTCATGCCTCTCACACACAAATAAAGATGCTATGGCAGGTGACATGCAGCAGAGAAGGTTAGCCCATCCCAGTCTACTTAGTGAAATGGTAATATCTCACTACAGTCAAAAATGGTAAGTTAAAGCAACGCCAGACCTTGAATTGTAAATGAATCAGTCAGACAGCCCAGGGTACAGTCATCCACCTAGGGTGTGATGTCTGTGAATGCTACCTGAGTGTTTCCATTTTTAAGGAAAATAAGAAGTTAAGGACTTGCTAGGTAATTCAGGTTGCCAGAACTATAGACTTTTCATTTTACTTCCAGTCGTTGACCCATGTCCATGCACGTGGCGGACATTTGCCAGGTACTCCATACTCTCAATACTAAGCTCTATCTTCGCAGGCTTCCATGATGTATACGTAAAGAATATGATTTGAAACTCAGGCATGGCCAGCAGACATGGGTTTAGGAACAAAGAAGAATCACCCTTGGTTCATTGTGGAATCAGAACAGCCTGAGACTGAGAGGGAAAACATGACATTCAGAACAGGAAGCTTCCCTTTGAAAAAGAAAAATAACTTTAGGGGGGATTGTGAAACAATCGCTGACTGTCTTCTTTTTTCTAGAGTAATCAAGCAAATTGCCCTCCTTAGTCATATGCTCCAGGCCTTGCAATGTTCAAAATTATGTATTGGACTTGTTAAGCTAAAACCAAAGGATCATTAGACTTTGATACCAAATATCGAAGGACAAACAGACTCTCTGCTGGGTTTCTGCTCACTGCCACTGACAGAGAGAATGAATTTGCAAATACTTCTTTCTTGCATTGCCTGGATCTTTTATTTTCTGATCATTAAAAAAAATAATAACCTCCACAATTTCATACTCTTAAAAATCAATGGCTTAATAAGTGAATTGGAGAGAAGAGACAAAGCTGCCCTATGAATGAGGCAGATGTTCTGCCCTCGAAGGAATAGAGCATGATTCCCACATCAACTCTCAGGCCTAATGCAGTCCAGTGCTTTATCTAAATTAGACATGGGTAAGGCACAAAAATACCTTCCCCCTGAGGCAAATTGCTGCCTGACTGTGAACCAGTGACAGCAAGCACACATATGCCTCTAAACTACGATGATGAGATATAAGCTAAAGAAGATATAAACAAGAGGCAAGGGATTAGCAGGACACCAGTCTAAACCCAATGAGCTAAATAACACTACATCTTTTAGTTTTCATACATTGTATAGGCCCATGATTCACGGAAGAATGATACCCCAGACTCAAGTAGTATGTAAATGCAAAGAGTGTTTTATTCTGTAGAAGTCCAGCATGCTGGGGTCTCCCATTACCAGAATAGAGAGACAACCAAGTGAGCTCACAGGCTCGATTTAAAGCACATTGGAATTCTGGGGTAGATGGGCTTTATCTTGCTCTATCTCTAGGCATTCCGGAACCATTAGTGGGATGTGCAGGCTGGAGCCTGGGGTTTTTAGCTTTTAGGCCTAGTCTCCTGGACTGCCAATTTGAAACCTGTCATGGAATCAGCCTCGTCTTCTCAACACGTATATATTATATATTTAGCACATGCCTGCCTATGTAAGGGTCTTAAAAATCGCTGAAAGAAGACTCCAGACTCAGATAGTATGTAAAAACAAACAGTGTTTATTCTATAGAAACAGCCAGCATACAGGGTCAACCATTCTTTAAAATGGCAACCCCAGGCAAAGGCACGCAAGCCTTTTTATAGGGGAAACTCTCTAGAAGGATTAGGTAATCTAAAATTTCATTGGTGGGTGTTAGGGAGTCACAGGTCGTCAGTGGTCTGCATTCCTATGTCATGAACCTTCAACCATATGATGAAATAGTGCAGACGGCCCTTTCTGAGATAAGATTCTTCTCCACTTTTGTGGTTACACCCAGGCTGTTCTTAGGGAGGGGGCTTTATCATCTTGTTCTGGATTTTATGGTATGTTTCTAGACCTGGTATCTTATGACTTAGTTTCTGGGACTTATGGTCGATTCCTGAAGCTGGTGCCTTAGCGCCTTTTGTTAAACTCAGGCCTGGTCCTCAAAATGGAGACAAATGGGGACAGTATTGTCCTTCACCTGTACCCCCCTACCCTCATTTCCCACTACAACCCCTTCTGTTAATAGTCCTTATTGTCTTCATAGACAAATTTACTTCGATTTCCACATCATTAAACCAAGTTAGAAAACACTATCTGATTTCCAGATAGTTCGGGGTGAGGATTCAGTAAGACTGAGAGCATTCTACCTCCATGGCTTTCCTCGGCTAGGTCCCGTGGCAAGCCACAGATCCCATGGCAGTCAGCCAGGAACTGGAGACCCCTGGACTACAAGTGTATATGATAGATCACCGGTCAACAGCGTGCTATAGAACATCTCACTTCCTCTACGGTATAGAAGAAAGGCTCCTTACAACACCATGTAAGCCTACCCTGCCCTCAAATGCCTGCCATGTTGCTGTCTATGTCATTACTAACTTTTAGTATAGTAAATCTCTTATTCAAATAGCAAAATGCTTCAGTGTTCCCCTTGAATCCAAAACCTAAAATCTCCCATAGCTCACCGAGCAGTGCGGTAGTTGCTAAGAAGTGTCCTGTAGGAATGTGGAAGGCAAGGTTTGAAGGATAAGAAATCCAGTCCCACCATGCCCTGGGTAGTAGCAGGATGTCTGAAATGCCCTCCTTCTGCTCTGTTCACGGCAACAGAGGCTTTTACCAACACTCACTTCAAAACCATTCCAACCTCTACTCAGTAACCAGTCCCGGTGCGGCTTTCATACTGCAAGCTATTTATTCAAGTTGTCGGTATCAGAAGCTGGTCGCCTCTGAATTCAGCGATGACGTCATCCCTAGGCAACAAGAACCCTCAGGCATCTGTTGCCATGGCAACCGCAAACACATTCCCAGTGTGCACCTCACCTGCATTCTTTACCTGTGTGTCTTCTTGGCACCCCCTCATCCCTCCTTCTCTTCACCACTTCCCCCAATTAACCTCTTCTCGTGGGGCTGTGCTGGCCTGGTATACTCTGTTCAGATATGAGCCTCCTTCTAACACAACGAAAGTTACGGCCTACACATCTCTGACTCCATTTTTGTTACTATAACAAAATACTAAGGCTCGGAAAGCTGATTTAAAAAAAAATGGAAATTCATCTTTTACAGTTCAGAGGCTGAGTCCAAGATCAGAACACTCGCAGGTACAGCTGACTGCAGAGGGCTACTCTCTGATGCCAAGATGGGATTTTGACTACCGGAAAAAGGCAAAGAAACAAATTCCTCTGTTACCCCCTCGTTAATGGCGTTCACGACCTAAATACCACCCACAAATACCATCCCAGAACAGTTGCATTGGGGATTAAATTTGCAACACGTGAATTTTAGGGAAACATTTAGCGCCTACTAAGTGGCATTATCGTCAGTTTCCTAAGGCCTTGTGCTTAATGTGGCCAGAAAAAGAACGAGCACTTTTGTTATTGCTGCGCCGTGGTTTTGTTGTTAAGAGGGTGGCAATTTAAAAACACCAATTAAAAGAACCTCCTCCTGGATGAGAAGAAAATATTCATTAAAATGTTTCTTCCTCCGAGCTCTCTGTAAGCTAAAATTGACAAAATGAAAACCATTGAGCTTGGATAACCCTACCACAGCCCAGGGAACTCTCTGTAGATAATGTGTCTGGCCTTTATATTGATTTTTCAGAAAGGTAAATATGATAGTAAAAGAAAATACTCACAGTCAAGAAGCCTCTCTTGCATGCAAAAGAATTCTCTGTACCTTGTCAGAGGTTCTAGATAGCCCTGGGATTTGCATACCTTCCCAGTCATTTTCCAGAGAAAAATTAAAACCTGACCCATAGCATCTTATTCTGAGACGCACATCTCATAGGCCTGAGACAGGTTTTCACTCTCCCACAATATCAATGAGTTTCTTGTGGAAGAAATATATTTTAGAAGAACCAGCTCTTCTCTGGATCAGAGGGCAGAACCTCAGAGTACCTGATAAATCATCTAAGATAGCCAGGTAGGTCCGCTGTAGGCATCATTACAGATTAGATTAAAGCAAAGGCTACCTCACTTATATTGGACATGAACACCTGTCTTTACTCTTCATAGTTCTGCAGCACAGACACTGTTACCTCTTCGGCCGGGGACTTTGTGGTGGTTAATCTTCATTGTCGATTTGGTGGGATTTGTACTCATCCTAGAAAGAAACCTCTGAACGTGGACACGGCTATGAGAGATTTTCTAGATTAGAGCGATTTGGGTGGACGACACCGCAAAGTGTGGGAGGCACTTTTCCGAGGCTTAGAGACCATGCCTGAATGTGAAGGAGAAAAGGGGTCTGACCAGCAACACCCATCACTCTGCTCTGTCACTCGGGCTGTGTGACCAGTGGCCGCACACCCCAGCTCTCTGGCCCCTACTATACTAGACTCAAAGTATAGTCAGTCACAAAGTAAACCCAAGTTGCTTTTGTCTGGTGTCTTTGCCCTGTATTTGTTGCAGAAACAGGACAAAGTAACCACTACAAACCTGGAGTCCATATCACTGTCACAAATAAAAACACAAGAATGTGGGTGCATGGGGTGCTGACAAATCTCGGAATTTCTAGAACCCGCCACTGTGAAGACCACCCAAGAAGACTGAACCAAGAAGGGCATGGAAGCTACTCTTCAGCTGGGCTCACACCTCTGCTTGTCTCTCTGTTGGAAAAGAGCATCAAAAAAGATGCATAGTATCTCACACTGCAGATGTATCCATCCAGTGGCCACTACACAACTTTCTGAAGAACTAAGAGCTTGCCAGAAGCAGCTGGCTCCCACTGTCCATACAGAAGCATGAGATGAGCCTGGGGTGTTTTTTTTCTATTGCATCCCCTACATTTTCTACAGACATTATACAGTAGCAAGCCTTGAATGAAAACACAAATTAAAATAGAATGTGAATTCTTAGATAGATGAAGAAAATAAAAATTAGCCAATTATCTCCACATCTTTAAATCTCTCCCTAAGCTGCAACTGAGCAGTAAAACTCACTTTTCTGAATTCTAGGCATTTGCAACATATGTGAATTTCATTAAAGTTATGAGATGAATCACTGTGTTGTGAGTAATTACTTTTATTTTAACAGTAAGACTTGGAGAGGCCATTAGTAGTAATAGCACAGTCTAGAGTTTATTTTTAAAATAGCATCTGTTCCTAGCTTGAAACATTATCAAAGTGATGAACATTGATAACACTGTGTGTGGACACATGTGTGCGAGAGCCAGCACATGAGTGTGCACTACTAACTTGGCACACAAATCCATGAAACTACTTTTTTACAAAAATGTGCACATACCATAAGTGCTCTTTACTACAACGCAAAAGAAAAGCAATGCAAATGGATTCTCTACAATATTTTTTTTTCAAATTTTAAAAACAAGCTGTAAAGGGAAAAAAATATGTAAAGACTCCCTATGTTAACAAGACAATGTATAAAGCAAAACTTGGCTTTCTACACTTGTGTTGCTGAAGAGCAACTAGGATGATATCACGGTTTACAATTCTGTTGAGAGCTGGACCAATCAAGACTTCCTCAGACAAAGGGAACCAAGTTCTGAGACTTTGTGCAGGCTTTCCTCCCTGAGGGGCCTGGGAGACAGCTAGCTGTATGTTCATGCTCAGTTTGTCATGCTCTTGAGACAGCATGTGTCCCCTTGTTTAGCATCGCTTGATTGGCCTCCCACACACTTCGTCTCATTGTAGGATAGTTTCTGCCGACTTCACCCATTGATCCCCTTTGGATAGTATAGGAGGTGCTCTACTTAATAACCTTGCTTGGCATTCCACCAAGTATGTGCAAGACCTCCATCCCTCAGCTTTCTCTTCTCTGCCTTCTATCTTCTGTGTCTCCTCACCCCCTGCTCTAGTCTCAAGACCCCTAGTCCATTCTCAGGTTCGGCATTCAGGAACCAGTCACTGAAGAATGGTCAGCTGATCCAAGTCACATTTCTTTAACCAACACAATCAGAATGGGATTTTATTAACCTGTAAAGAAAAATAAAGTTTGTGGGAAAATAGTTGTATCTGTAAACTATCGTAACAAGCAAGATAGGCCAAGACTCAGAAAGACAAAGGCCTCGTGTTCTATTGCACAGCTTCTAATTTTTGTATGTTCATATATGTGGAAGTAAACGTGGATAGGAAGAAGAAAGCCAGAAAGGGGCCCATAAGAGAAAGTAATAGAACATGGCGGGTAGACAGGTGGTAGAAATGAAAACACTAGAGACTGAAGGCTATGAACAGGCAGGCTGGGAAGATGAGGAAAGGGAACAAGAAAGGAGGACCAACCAGCCACAGCAATGTCTGAAAATTACATGAAGCAATATGTTACCTCAGACACTAGCTTAAAACACCATATGCTGAGAATCCCTGACAGACAATTTATAACTTTCCGATTTATAATAGTTGATATAACTATTGATTTTCCCACTTCAGTGAGAGCCATATACATTCCATAGAAATCTCACCTTCTAGTTGATTTCTCATGACATAGAACACAATACTGTTTCAGCTTCCAGCCATGGTCATGGTTCTGAGGGGAAAGACATAGTACTGCACAGCATACAATGCTGCTAAGCTGTGATGTTTCCTAGGCCAACTATATTAAATGCATTTATAACTTGCTGCATTTTCTCTGTACAGAGGGTTGGTTGGGACATAGCCCATCCTAAGCCAAGGATCGACTTGATATGCAGAGGCTAAATTATGCCCCCTGAAACTAAAATCTCATTAGTAGCTTAGGTTGGGGTGAGCCCGTCCTACACTTTTGTCTTACAGTGTTGCTAACCTATGTCTTTGCCTCGAATTTCAGCTCATCTTCTGGACACCAGCCATGACCTTAAAATTAACCCATTAGAATTTAATTTTGCTTACCCTAGCACACGGTCCAAGTTCTAACTTCCCATTAATCTCCAAAACACCAATTCTGCCACAGAACTGCCCCCTCTTGACCTAATCTTTGAGTTATCCATATTACTAATGCAGACCTGACCTACTACATTTTATTTATTTAAGAGGGCTGGTTTCCTTGGAACACTAGAAACAAACACAGTTCTAACACAGAACTTTCAAAGTATGACTCTAAAGTGCTGCGTTTAGGTTAACATAAGTTGGACACCTTTCAGGATCGGTGCTGTATTCATGTATGGCTTAAGGACTGGTATATTAGGACACAGTTAGAAATTACACTGGTGGAGTGCCTTTAATCCCATAACCCAGGAGGCAGAGGCAGTCAGATCTCTGTGACTGTAGGCCAGTCTGGCCTACAGAGTGAGTTCTAGGATCACCAGGGCTACACAGAGAAATCCTGTCTTTAAAAACTAATAAACAAAGACCTTGGGCGCAAACTCTGCAGCCAGTCCCACAACACCCAGAGGAAGATCTACTCCCAGGCGCTCTACCACTCCCAGGATCATAGGATCAGAGGTGAGGGGGACACAGTATCTGCCCCAACACAGGAAGTAACTGGGACCAGTGGGACCCAGGCACCCAGGAACTCTGCCAGACCAGTGGCATGGGTTCCTTCCAGTCTGGGTCAGTGCCCTGAGCAGACCTTGGGTGCTAACTTCATAGCCAGTCCCACAACACCCAGAAAATGCTCCACTCCCGGGCACTATAACATACCCAGGTCCACATGATCACAGGATCCCAGGATCCCAGGAGCTTGGTCACACCAGGATCTCAGAGGCACAGAGACAGCTTGATTCTCAGGAGCTCTGACATACCCAGGATCTCCGGATCACAGGATTCCAGAATCACAGGATCACAAAGACAGCTGGACTCTGAGGAGTTCTGACACAACAAGGATCACAGGAAGGACAGGCTCCAGTCAGACATAGCCAAGGCAAGTAGCACTAGAGATAACCAGATGGTGGGAGACAAGCATAAGAACAGAAGCAACAGAAACCAAGGTTACTTGGCATCAGCAGAACCCAATTCTCCCGCCATAGCAAGTCCTGGATACACCATCATACCAGCAAAGCAAGATTCGGATCTAAAATCACTTCTCATGATTGTGATAGAGGACTTTTAGGACATAGATAACTCCCTTAAAGAAATATAGGTGAACACAGGTAAACAGCTAGAAATACAAAAAGAGGACACACAAAAATCCCTTAGTGAATTACAGGAAAACACAATCAAACAGGCAAAGGAAATGAACATAATTATCCAAGATCTAAAAATGAAAATAGAAACAATAAAGAAATCACAAACCCTGAGTTAGAAAACCTAGGAAAGAGATCAGGAGTCATATATGTACCAACAGAATACAAGAGATAGAAGAGATAATCTCATATGCAGAGATACCATAGAAAACATTGACACAACAGTCAAAGAAAATGCAAAATGCAAAAAGCTCCTAACCCAAAACATCAGGAAATCCAGGACACAATGAGAAGATGAAACATAAGGATAATAGATATAGAAGAGAGTAAAGATTCTCAACTTAAAGGGACAGTAAATATCTTCAACAAAATTATAGAAGAAAACTTCCCTAACCTAAAGAAAGAGATGTCCATGAACATACAAGAAGCCTACAGAACTCCAAATAGACTGGACCCAAAAAGAAATTCCTCTTGTCACATAATAATCAAAACACCAAATGCACTAAACAAAGAAAGAATTTTAAAAGCAGTAAGGGGAAAAGGTCAGGTAACATATAAAGGCAAACCTATCAGAATTACACAAGACTTCTCATCAGAGACTATGAAAGCTAGAAGATCCTGGGCAGAAGTCATACAGACCCTAAGAGAACACAAATGCCAGCCCAGGCTACACCCTGCAAAACTCTCAATTACCGTAGAGGGAGGAATCAAGATAATCCATGTCAAAACCAAATTTACACAATATCATTCCATAAATCCATCCCTGCAAAGGATGATAGATGGAAAACACCAACACAAGGAGGGAAACTACACCCTAGAAAAAGCAAGAAAGTAATCTTTCAACAAACCTAGAAGAAGACAGCCAAACAAACACAATTCCACCTCTAACAACAAAAATAAAAGGAAGTATCAATCACTTTTCCTTAACATCTCTTAACATCAATGAACTCAATTCCCCCAAAAAGACATAGACTAACAGTCTGGACCCAGCATTTTGCTGCATACAGGAAATGCACCTCTATGACAAAGGCAGACACTACCTCAGAGTAAAAGGTTTAGAAAATAAATTTCCAAGCAAATGGTCCCAAGAAACAAGCTGGAGTAGCCATTCTAGAATCGAATAAAATCAACTCTCAACCAAAAGTCATCAATAAAAATAAAAAAAAATAAAAAAAAGATAAGGAAGGACACCATCAATAACAAAGAACAGCAAATGTTGGCATGAATGTGGGGAGCAATGAACCCTTATGTCTTAGTCAGGGTTTCTATTCCTGCACAAAACATCATTACCAAGAAGCAAGCTGTGGAGGGAAGGGTTTATCCAGCTTACACTTCCACATTGCTGTTCATCACCAAAAGAAGGCAGGACAGGAACTCACACAGGGCAGGAACTTGGAGACAGGAGCTGATGCAGAGGCCATGGAGGGTGCTGCTTACTGGCTTGCTTCCCCTGGCTTGCTCAGCTTGCTTTCTTATAGAACCCAAGACCAGCCCAGGGATGGAACCACCCACACTGGGCCCTCCCACCCTTGATCACTAATTGAGAAAATGCCTTACAACTGGATCTCATGGAGGCATTTCCTCAAAGGAGGCTCCTTTCTCTGTGATAACTCCAGCCTGTGTCAAGTTGACACACAAAACCAGACAGTATACCTAATCCACTGTTGGGAGTCTCAGTTGGTATAGCCACTTTAGAACTGGTCTGGAGGATTATCAGGAGAGAAAAAAAAAAAACACCTAGAAATAGGACTAACAAATGGCCCAGATAGAACACTCTAGCCATAGCCCAAATAGCTCTGCATCCTGCTGGGAACAAAGCACACATTCATGTTCCTTGCAGCTATATTCACTATAGCTAGGCAATGTAGTCAGCCTAGGTGTCCAAAGAAAATGTAGAATTTTATTCGGTTGTAAAAATAAATAAATAAATAAATAAATAAATAATGCAACTTGCAGGTAAATGAGTAAAACAGGGGGAAACTTGAGAGCAATAACCCAACTGCAGAAAGGCAAACAGCAAATGGGCAGGGAGCCTGGGGGTCATATACCCACAATTGGAATATGCTCAAAGCACATGATATACTTGCATATAAAACTTATTTCTGGAGCCCGGTGCCATGTAGCTCAGTTAAAATACATAATTAATATAACAAAAAGTATTGTGAGATGTAATATAATTGTTGTGTTAATGCACTATCCTTGGGAATAGTTGCATGGCCACAAACCAACAAAACAAGCTGGCTTTCCCTTGCAAACTGCAAATTACACTGTATCTTCCCCACATCTCTGGGACTTCACAGCTTTTATTAAATCTGTGCCTTGCCATTCTAGGGAGCATTCAGTGACAGGGGCAGTGAGCTCATATGTGCTATCCATCTTGCTTCATGAGAAGTCGCTTCATCCATGCCTTAATCTCTACTACAGTCTGAGCTATGAGTCACGTTGGGTGTATTTTATTATTAGGTTGTGTTATATTTTCCAAGACTAAATGAAAAATTTTTGATAGCATGAGCATTCTCTTCCATTAATTATCTCTCTCCATGCACCAAAGTCATCCTAACAAAACAATGACGTTCCTTACGGTCTACCAACACATTTATGATATTGAGTTATAGTTCTAATAAAGTTTAGAATTCGTTATTCCTTCGAGAAGAATGTCAGATAGAAAACAGCAAGGATTTAATGTCACATGTCAGCTTTTCTGCATAGAACCAAAGATACTGTCCTTTTCAAAAATCTAGTTAAAGGAACATCTAATCTCATCTTTTCCCCTAGTTTCTGACAGGGACCATCAGTAATCAGCAAATCTGAATTAAATTAATGCTTTCTAACATGTGGTAACAGTCAATGAGGTCATTCATTAGTGTTTAAAATACGTGGAGCATCATAGACAGATGGAGGCAGCACACTAGTGTGCCATCTCAAAGCCATACACGTGACTGTAATTTCTCCAACAGTCAGCCCCGACATATGGCTAAATATCAATTACAGTGACTGAGAGATGTGTTTGAGTTTGTAACTCCTGTTACCAAGGCTCTCATTATAACAGAGGATCTGAAAGAGGGAAGAAGGTGATTCCTCTCCCTCTCTCCCTCTCTCCCTCTCTCCCTCTCTCCCTCTCTCTCCCTCTCTCCCTCTCTCCCTCTCTCCCTCTCTCCCTCTCTCTCTCTCTCTCTCTCTCTGTCTCTCTCTCTCTCTCTCTCTCTCTCTCTCTCTGAGACAGGGTCTCAATATGTAACCATGGCTGGCCTAGAACTACCTATGTAGATCAAGATTGCCCCTGCACTCACAGAGCTCTGCCTGCTCCTTCCTCCTGAGTGCTGGTGTGAGTTAGAGTCTATCACTATACCCAACATGTGCTTTAACGTTCTTATTAATTCTTTAAAAGCTCTGTACAAAGCACCTTGATAATATTCACCTCCCCCCCAACCCTGCAGCATACACCATGCCTTCAATACCCGTCCAACGTTGTGTCTTCTTTTACACCAATGAAGTCCAGTTGATGTTACCCATATATTCTTGGCTATGTGCCTTCCAATAGACTATGGTCAACTTACCACGCTGAGCTCTTAAAGAAAACCAACTGTTCCCTCCAAGTAGCTAACAGCTGCCAATCGTTCCTGAGCTGTGGGTGAGACTGTGTGCCCACCTCACCTCTGCATGCTGGGAACCGGTCTGGCTTGAGCTTGAAGGGGTTTTAGGGTGGGTGTGTGCTGTCACCACTGTGAATTCAGCTGTAGTGTTATGTCCAGAAGATCCCATTCCCTCGCAGGCAAACACAACCTCAGCACTCTTTCCTCCCCGCCTTTCCACAATGACCCATACGCCTTGACAGAAGAGAGGTGGAAGATAAATGTCCTACTTGTGGCTGAGTACCCAGTATCTTCTTACTTACTCTCTGTCCCTTGATCTGTGTGGGTCTCTGTGTTAAGTGTTACCTATTGCAAGAAGCTCCTGTGACGAGGGGGTGAGAGATGCACTGGTCTAGAGGTATAAAGGTAAGTCATGCCGAGTTCCTTGACCCTTGGTGGACTATTGAACACCATTAGGGGAAGCCAGTTTGGAAGAAGGAGAGAATGATTTGGGGTGCAGGAACAGAGCTGTTCTCACGCTTTAGCATGCACACGAGTCAGCTTCCACCTGTTGGAATGCTAGGTCTGCTTCATTGGACCTCACTGGTGTCCTACACTTTGCCTATTTAATAAGATCTCTGTGGTGCTGAAATTGCTGGTCATCAGAATACATATTAATAAAAAAGTTATAGCTAGCTGTTTATGTCAGTCTTCTCTCTCTCTTCTCTCTCTCTCTCTCTCTCTCTCTCTCTCTCTCTCTCTCTCTCTCTCTCTCTCTCTCTCTCTCCCTCCCTCCCTCTCTCACCACCAAGAGAAAATCATTGTAATTATGTATATGTGTAAACTTTTAAAACGTAATTTTCTTTTTTTCTTCTTTTTTATTAGATATTTTCTTTATTTGCATTTCAAATATAATCTCCTTCCCTAGTTTCCCCTCTGAAAATCCCCTATCCTCCCCCAACCCCCTTTCACCAACCCACCCACTCCCACTTCCTGGCCCTGACAGTCCCCTATACTGGGACATAGAACCTTCATAGGACCTAGGACCTTCCTCCTATTGATGACCGACTAGGCCATCCTCAGCTACGTATGCAGCTGGAGCCATGAGTCTCTCCATGTGTTTTCTTTGTTTGGTGGTTTAGTTCCAGGGAGCTCTGGGGGTACTGGTCAGTTCATATTGTTCCTCCCAGGGGACTGCAAACCCCTTCAGCTCCTTGGGTCCTTTCTCTAGATCCTTCATTGGGGACCCTGTGCTCCATCTAATAGATAACTGTGAGCATCCACTTCTGTATTAGTCAGGCACTGGCAGAGCCTCTCAGGAGACAGCTATATCAGTCTCCTGTCAGCAAGCTCTTGTTGGCATTGGCAATAGTGTCTGGGCTTGGTAGTTGTATATGGAATGGATCCCCAGGTGGAACAGTCTCTGGATGGTCATGCTTTCAGTCTCTGCTCTGAACTTTGTCTCTGTAACTCCTTCCATGGGTATTTTGTTTCCCCTTCTAAGAAGGATTGAAGTATCCACACTTTGGTCTTCCTTCTTCTTGAGTTCCATGTGTTTTTTGCACATTGTATCTTGGGTATTCTGAGCTTCTGGGCTAATATCCACTTATCAGTGAGTCTGTCTTCTCTCATTAAATTAAGAATTTATCCACATTCCCTTCCACCACTGCTTCCTAACACTATGCTAAACGCAAATTCTTGATAATGTCCATGGGTAGAATTAAGAGAAACGTACCCAATGAAGAGGAAAACAATCTGACCACATACATCTGACTCCTTGAGTAAATACTAAATATGTTTGAAATTCTAATTTTACTATAGCTACATGATTGAAACAACTTAATGAAATCTCCACTGAGAACATTTGAGCAATACAATAAGGACACTATAGACCCTTTCATCTGAAGGTATGTAAGCAATTAGGAAGACAGATCATTAGTTGTGCGGTATTAAATATCAATTTTTAAGCCATTATGATCAGATCAATACCCAAACAATTGTTGCAGATGGTAGAGTACACCCAAATAAGGATGTAGGAATTATAGCTGGAGGAATCTGGAAAAGTCTGGAAAGAAAATAAGTAGAAGGATGGGTGGGTGGATAGATGGACTGATAGTGGAATGGAGGGAGAGAGGGAAGAAAGGAGGGAAGGGTGGGGAGGAGACATAGGGGAAAGGACGGGGAGGATGAATGGAAAGATGGATGGATGGATGGATGGATGGATGGATGGATGGATGGATGATGGGTGG